>NW_021941243.1:69489-221247 GCF_902148845.1 Salarias fasciatus
AACTCACTTGACTTGTCTCACTTACCTTCAGCAGAGAGCGATGCAGCTCGTACCTTGCTTCGGAATCATGTGTCTGTTTTTTCTGTTAATGATCAAGACCTCGGTTGTACAAACCTTATATCGCATGATATCCCACTCCTGGACCAAACCCCTGTTCGGCAACGTCATCGCCGCATCCCGCTATCCGAATATGAAGTTGTAAAGGAACACATCCACCAGTTGCTTGAGTCGCAAGTCATCAGAGAGAGTTCGAGTCCCTACATCTCGCCAATAGTGCTCGTTCATAAAAAGGACGGCAGCTTACGGCTCTGCGTAGATTATCGGCAGCTCAATTCTAAGACAAGGAGAGATGCGTTCCCGCTTCCGCGGATAGAGGAAACCGTTGACTCCCTTTCTGGTGCTTGTTGGTTTTCTACACTTGACCTTGCAAGTGGGTACAACCAGGTCCCCGTTACAGAGGAAGACAAGCCAAAAACTGCGTTCTGTACTCCTTTCGGCTTATTCGAGTGGAATCGAATGCCCTTTGGTCTCTGTAACGCGCCCAGTACATTTCAGAGGTTAATGCAACGCATATTTGGAAGTCAGCAGGGCCAGTCATTACTTTTATATCTGGACGACATTGTAGTCTTCTCTTCCAGTATCGATCAGCATCTGGAGAGGCTGGCTGGTGTGTTGACTAGGCTGCAGGCAGAAGGTCTGAAGGTCAAACTTTCAAAGTGTCGCTTCTTTAAGCGCGAAGTCAGCTATTTGGGTCATGTAATCTCAGACAAGGGCGTTTCAACTGACCCCGCGAAGATTCAGGCAGTTGTAGAGTGGCCTGTTCCCACTACCATTTCGGAGCTGCGCTCATTCATTGGCTTTTCGAGTTACTACCGCCGGTTCGTGGAAGGGTTTGCAAAGCTAGCTGCACCGCTGCATCGGAAGGTGGCCGAGCTATCAGGCAAATCTCGGAAGAGGAGTGGGTCAGGTGATATTAAAGGTTGGGACCAAGAGTGTCAAAATAGTTTTGACATGCTTAAGACCAAACTTACAAGCGCGCCGGTGCTGGCGTATGCAGACTTCAAGCAGCCGTTCATACTTGAGGTGGACGCCAGCTATTCAGGCTTGGGAGCTGTGCTCTCTCAGGAGCAGGACGGGAGAGTGCGCCCTGTGGCCTACGCAAGTAGGGGGCTTCGGAAAAATGAACGGAACATGTCAAACTATAGTTCAATGAAGCTTGAACTTCTGGCCCTAAAATGGGCCATGGGTGAGAAGTTTCGGGAGTATCTTCTTGGACATAGATGCATTGTTTACACCGATAACAACCCGTTAAGCCATTTGCTGACTGCCAAACTTGGAGCTGTGGAGCAGCGCTGGGCTGCGCAACTCGCATCCTTCGATTTTGAGTTGAGGTACAAACCAGGGAAGAACAATGGGAATGCAGACGCATTGTCCCGTCAGAAAGATGTTGGCCCTCAGGACTTGGCCGCCTTGGGCCCTGGTTCTTTGGTTCCACTTTCGTTGCACAAATCTGCTCCTCTGCAGATGATGGAGGTGACACAGTCAGTGGTGTTTGCTTTACCAGGGCATTCCCCAAGTGATGTCCAGGCCCTCCAGGATGCAGATCCTGTTATTCAGGAGGTGGCAGCCTTCTGGAGGCAGCATCGGCAGCCCAGTGCAGATGACAGGAAAGCTCTCTCTCCTTCCGCTTTGGTTTTGTGCCGGCAATGGAATCGCTTGGTTGAGAAGATCATTTGCTTTACCGTCAGATTCGTCGCCCGGACGGTGGCGAAGATGTGCTTCAGTTGCTGTTGCCAGCATCTATGGTTGATGAGGTGTTGACTCAAGTCCACCAAGAGCATGGTCATCAAGGGACTGAGAGGACCCTAGCACTACTGCGGTCACATTGTTACTGGCCGGGGATGTCAAAGGCAGTGAATCAGTGGTGCAGGCAATGTGAGCATTGTCAGATCACGAAGGACTCGTAGCCCCCTGCTCGAGCTTTCATGAGTCATCTTCTGGCTTCCAGGCCAAACGAAATCATCGCTCTTGACTTTACCCTTCTGGAACAATCTCAACATGGGTTTGAGAATGTGCTTGTTATTACTGACGTGTTCAGTAAATACACCTTAGCCATCCCAACCCGCGACCAACGAGCTTTGACTGTTGCCGAAGTTTTGGTGTCTGACTGGATCTCCAAATTTGGTGTTCCAATTCGAATTCATTCAGATCAGGGACGCTGCTTTGAAAGTCAGTTGATGCAGCAACTTTGCCGTCTTTATGGAATCTCAAAATCACGTACGACACCTTACCACCCGGCTGGGAATGGGCAGTGTGAGCGATTCAATCGAACGCTCCACAACTTACTTAGGGCATTACCAGTGTCCAGGAAGCGAGATTGGTGCATTTGTCTGCCTCAGCTCTTGTACGCCTATAACACCACACCCCATCAATCAACTGGAGAGTCTCCGTTCTATTTGATGTTTGGCCGAGAACCTAGGCTACCGGTTGACTTTTTATTGGGACGGGTTGAGGATCCTCTTGATGGTGATCCCCATGAGTGGATCCTGGAACATCAAACCCGACTGCGTCTTGTGTTTGAGGAGGCAAGGGAACGTTTGAGATTGTCGGCAGAGCACCGAAAGGCTCAACATGATCGGTCTGTGCGTGCTGAACTCTTGAGGGAAGGACAAATTGTTTTGGTGCGCAACACCAGTGTGAGGGGTCGTTGCAAAACCCAGGACCTCTGGTCTTCCGTTCAACACATTGTCCTGCAAGCACCAAGGGATGGTGGAGCGGTGTACACCATTGCACCCGTTGGGGACCAGGCAAGGGTAAAAAGAGTTCACCGTTCATTGATTAAGGCATGGTTTGGAGCGACTCCCTTGGATGTTGCCCCAAATAACAATATATCTGAGGTTCCCGTTCATCACTCACATAGTGGTTCTTCTAGCGATGACGACTTGTGGTACATGGCGTCTGAGCAGCCATCTGCTGTAGGGCGCGTACCTGTTGCACCCAGTGGTTTTGAGCCTTCGCAATCGACTCCTGCACTTGTGCGGGGGTTGGAGGAGTCGGTTGTGGAATTACCGGTCGAATCGATCAGTACAACTGTGAGAAGGTCGGAACGCGCCACTGCTGGCTGCCATCCTAATCCTCACAACTTGCCCCGTTCAGTATTGAACACTAAATAGGTCTAATCCAATTGGGATTTGTCGATCGTCGGGTTGACGATCCAAGCTGGGGGGGCAGAATGTAGTGGTAGGCGTGCACCGGCCTCCAGCACGCCCACCGAGTAACCAATCCCGCTGCGGCGGAGTTGTGATTAGGGTAACTCGCCTCACCTGTGCGTCTCCTCTCCTCTGGCGTCCACACTCCATGCAGCCGATTCCAGAGACACAGACACTTCTCCTTAACGCTAAAAGAGCTGGTCACAGATTCCTAGCTCAGGCTTGGTGACCTTGCGGCCGTTCATGAGCTTTGTGGTGAGTTGTACTCGCTCGTTGCTCATTCATAAAATTATATGCATCTAATCCGCGTCATCATAGGTATCCGGTCTTGTATGTGTGGGCTGCCTTGTAGTTCCTCGCTCTCTATTCTTGCGTGAAGCGCTTTATTGGTGAGTGTAAGCGAAAGGTTCATTCATAAAGCCATGTGCAAACTATCATGGGATGTTTTGCGCGCTGTTTCAGACTTACAGCTGAGTGCGAGGTTTGTTTTCCTCCTGCTGCTCCTGGTTCAGAGTGCTGCCTTGGTGAGTAGTGGGGCTCTTCAGTCACAAAGTTAATCCATAAAAACATAGGCTAATACAGTTTGCTTATTTAGGTTTCCAACCGGGCCTCCTCTTCTCCCCTGATTTGGTACTCCTCTCTGGATTTTTGCATTCCTCTCCCACTTCCTACTGGCTCCTTGTCTGCCACTGCGGAGCACTGTGAGCAGGGTGACGTATAGACTGTTGGACCGAGCGACCACTTGAGGGCGCTGGTGCCTTCCACAAAGACTAAGTGTGCGCTCTAAAACAAAATGAAACCAAAACAAACTGTTGTGTGAAAGTGTTTGGGTGGAAAAATATTTTAAACCAACTGGAAATGTCTTATTTGATTAATACACTGTAAAATAAAGGTTATATTTTTTTCTAAATTGCCTTTGTCCTCTTCAGTCCACCTACTTGTGCTGCCTTATTTAACTGCGGGGCTATTTTAGTTTAGTTGCTGGTTATACCAGCTGGCGTTGTTATTCTTTACAGTTTCTAAGTTAATGTTTATATCATCCCACTTCTGACGCCACTCGGCTACACTAGCGTTAGCCACGGACACAGCCTCAGGGCAGTTAAAGCAAACACTGTCTCTTTCCTCCACTTCCTTATCGATTACTTTTGAATTTATATCATAATTGTCCTCACTCATAGGGGATTGACTTTGACAGTACATTGCAACTGACCTCATTTTAAAAGTCATAATGGGCGTGTGTGTGTTTTTTTTCAGGGAGACCTGCTGATGAAGTGAATGAAACTCATCCAGACTGCGCACCTGTCATCACATCTCGACACACAGAGGTGAAAGCTGCGGATTACCAAAGATTCCAACGGAGAAAAAGGAGGCAACTGCTGCACCTGCACCTCACACACCAGATATGTGTGAGGTGCTCCACAACAGAACGACATTGTGGAGAATGAGCAGTGTGTCCGTTATAAACATATGAATGGTGAAATTAGGTCCATGGTGAGATGAACCGATTTTGTTTATCTGGATTATATGTGACCAACTTCTGTTTTTTTTGTAAATAAAATTGACTGCTAACATTCTTCCTCTGCTTAATTCTAATATTTATCCTTAACATTTCATTCTGTCAGGACAGGTAAACCTCCTCAGCTGTTACTGCTCATATGGTGACAAAAACCAGCCTCTACTCTAATAAGTTAATAATACTGCGGTGAAATTAAATATTATAGCTCAGTAGCTATTTATGAAACTTCATTTTAATGGGAAATCCTCTGAGACTGCGCCATTTACCCATGCAATAATGTCAGACCATTCCTTGTTGTGCAACGACACTGTTAAAGTTACAGTTACAGTTCTAATAAGGTGCAAAAGTCTTTGTGCAAATAAATATCACTGCAACTATAAAAAGTTAGATTGTGCATAAACAAATAACACTGCAAATAAAATGAAGGAAAACAATGTGCACCTTGCAGTCCACCAGAGTCCACACAGCTAAGTCACAAAACTTTGCAGCTGTCACAAAGATTTGAGTCTGTCTGGCTGTAGTGTTTCTGTGTCTGGCTGTAGTGTTTCTGTGTCTGGCTGTAGTGTTTGTGTCTTCTTCAAGACAAAATGCCGTCACTGAAGTCCAGACTGAAGTTTGTTCCCTGACAAGCCTGTAGCGCTGTGCTGTTGCGATGATTTTCTTTTTTTTTTCCTGTGACGCTTTGATGGACATTTGACTTCCAGGCAGCCTTTTCCGCAACAGGAACGGTAAGTGAGCCCAACCGGGTTCTGAACTGGGTCCAGCTGGTCTCGGTACGGTCCGTCGCCTTTCGGTTTCGGTCCATTTTTCCTCGTGTTTACTTCTGTCAGGTCATGTTTGGTCGTCTGACAGCTGCTCTCCGGGCCATTCAGCGTCTCTGTTAGCTCACATATCCGAGGTCCGCCGCTGCTTCCAGGTTGGGAATGAGACAGACGTCATCCCTTCGTTCTTTTTTTACTGGAGCGATCGTGAGAATGACTGTGGCAGTTAATGACACAGCACGACTGCACCATGTTTGTATTTGTAGAAACTCGCCAAACAAAATTAAAAGAGCAACACGAGCGCAGCGTCTTGCCTGTAGCTGGCGTAAACAACGTTACCGCACACCGCCGGCATTGCCCACAATGCATTGCGGTTTTTGCCACTGCTGACGTCATCCTTTCGAGCCCTATTCATTTTGAAGAGAAAGGACACATTTTGAACTCATTTTTTTTTTCTATTGTCACACTGCTTTCAGATGGACATGTCTTTGATACGGAAGTGGTGGTGTCTTCTTCTGATGGAACGTTTCCAAACAGAGGGGTACGACAGCCTGAAACAAAGCTTGTATATAAATCTTACTTTCAAGTTAGGGGTTCACTTCTACAAACTGATAACACACTTTCAGTACCATGTCAGTAGAACATCTGATAACATTAAGTTCATCAGACTGTGGATGGCAGTCTTTGTCCAGAGTATTTGTGCATGTCATTTTTTTCAACATTATGTTGGCTTTTTTCCCCATTATTTATCTTGGATGAATTTTGTCGTTTGAAAGGTATGGCAAAAGGTTTGCTTTCTGGACTAATGAAGCCAGAAACCTGCTCCAAGGAACCCTCAAGCCCGTTTACAGAGTGCCAAGGCAGGGTGCCGTCTCTGAGAAAGTTCCACTCCATATGCAGGCTGTCACTGAAGGCACGGCAAAGGAAGCAAGACTGGTGGACCTCATTATCCAGTCAAAGGAAGCTGAGCAGCATTTGGTGGTACTTGGAAAATGTTCCTGTTTTCTCCTCACTGCAGACTGACTGAAAAGATTCACTTGGCAGGGGTCTTAAACGCCAGTCCTCAAGGGCCGCAGACCTGTAATGTTTTTCATGTCTCCCTGCTTCAACACACCTGAATCTCATGAAGGTTCATCACCAAATTCAGCAGAAAGGTTGGTAACGAGCCTCATTGCAATCAGCTGTGTTGAAGCAGGGAGGTTCACTATGTAGTGCCCTATGTAGGGAATAGGGTGCACATTCGGACACAGCCATGGAGAACATGCAGATTTGCAGCCCTGGAGGACTGGAGTTCGAGATCCCTGACTCATGGTGCGTTCACACCGGACGCGAGTAGCGTGGCGCGATTCGCGCGATTCGCCCCTGGTTGACCGCGTGTGCATTTTGTGACCCAGCAGCGGCTGCCGCTGAATTCGCGTCTCTGTCGCCGGCGGTCTGCTTAATTGCTTGATAAAGCCCGACAACGTTGTCGTCGCGAGTCCAGGCGACATGTCTGGATTCATAATATTTAGCAGAGGCGTTCAGAGCATGGTGAATTTCACCATTTACTCCAGGAGCTGCGCCGGGATGAAGGACGCTTTCAGCGGGACTTCCGTCTCTCCCGGTCCAGTTTGACGAGCTGCTGTCCCGCATCAGCGCTCGCATTCCACCGGGGACCCGACCTCTCAGTAAACTCACGGTTTAACTAACAGTAAACACTGTTTCACCACAATCTCTTTACTCAGTTTACCCGGGAACCCGACCTCCTCACTAATCTTCCTCCAAGCAAGCTCCTTTTTATTCCTGTCCCTATAAAAATACAACGAAGGGAGCTCAGGGCGAGCGCAGACCGCTGTGATCAGTTTCTCCTCCATTTCTGGTGTTTCCCGGGGGCTCCGGTACGTCATAAATGATGTCATATAGAGCGGCTCTGTGATTGGTTCGCCGTGCGCGAATTCGCTCGAAAGTTCAACATTCCCAACTTTCAGCGGCGCGAGTAGAGCGGTTCGTGCGGTTCGCACGAGTAGGGCGGCGGAGCGGCCGCCGCTCAATTTGCTGAATTCGCGCCGCGTGACCGCTCGTCGCTTCCTGGCCGCGCGAAAACCATATATTTTCTATGTAAATCGGCCGCTCTCGCCGCGCTATTCGCGTCCGGTGTGAACGCACCATTAGGGTCTTTGTTAGTAATATCAGTGGACAGAACACTTTTTGGCTGCGTTTTGAAAAAAAATCCTGATTTCCAGAAATTCATTGTTTCTGTACTTTGGGTTGCCCTCAGGATGTACTTGGAGGCAAATGTTCTACCAAGATTCGTCAGGACACTTGTCACCAGATGCCCATCTACCTGGATAATGAGGAACAACAGGACAAGCTGTTTGGTTTCCTAAAAGCTATACTGCACAGAACACCAACATAGCTGAGCTTCACAGATAAAGTGCAGTTCATCTGTGGTGTTCTCTTTCCAGAGGTAGGCTTTGCCATGTAATACAATTATACATGTGTCTGCTCCTGCACTTTTATAGGCTCGATAAATATCCAACCTCTTATGGCATCATTTGTGTATTTGCCCATCTAACATGGCTTGCTCTGCTGTAAAATGGTATATGTCAATTATATTGCTTAAAAATGAACTATTTTCTTTTGGTAGGCCATCATATATGGCCTGTCTAAAGCCCGCCACACACTACAGGATTTTTTCAATCTTCCCCGATTCAGACACCACACACTGCAAGACAACAGAGGACAGATCGCACCTGATCTTCTAGTGTGTGGTGTCGCTCTGGAGCAGACCACACACTAGCAGATTCTTCAGCCGAGAATCGGCTCCTCACTCTTCCAAATCTCGCGTCGTCCAACGTGACTTTGTGCTGTTTCCCTTCATTGCTGTTTTTACATTAATCTCCACTTTCAATAATAAGCGGAGAACTCATTCATTCCCTCAGTTCATTCATTCACATCGGTATCGCTCCTTCAGTGCAGACCCCCCCCAGTGCGCACGGAGCACGGACTGTCAGCACCTTGTCAGAAAATTTGAATGTTCCAGTACAGAAGAGGGAAACAGTTTCAGATCATTTTATTATAATTTACCTTCCACATTTAATAATAATTCAGCTTATAAACTAATCTGTTTGTGTGTGTTTTTTTGTTTTTTGTTTTTACTTTTGAGTCCCGAGTGGAGCAGTAGAATAAAGTTATTAGCAGACCGTGTCAAATAAAAGCTACTTTTTAAAATCACCAGATATCTTAAATCATTCTTTATGTCCACAGATGTGATAGTTTACACCAGAATAAAAATACGTTGAGCTTTGATTAGGTAAGTTTCATTATAGACCTTTCCGAATATCCGGGCATTTCCGAGGTTACCCACAATGCAACGCAGTTTACTCGGTGAAAACAATTGCCTCAGCAGTATCTTTCGGATGGCTCTGAACGATTTCTTGACACCATGCCGAAAAGTTGTTGTGCGGTTGGATGCTCCAACAACAACGTGAAGGACAAGAAATTATCTTTCCACATCTTTCCCATGGACCCGGATCGCCGGACAAAGTGGGTAAACCCTGTGAAAAGAGTGGAACCGGACGGCTCGGAGTGGACGCCAACCCACACAACAGTCCTTTGTGGTGAACACTTCCTCAGTGGTAAGAACCGCTTTTGAGAAAGATAAAACCTGTTGTTTTGTTCCCAACATGTTTATATGTTAGCTCCAGCGCTGTGTTGTCAGTTCACTGAGTTATTAATACTGTAACGCCGTCAAAGTTTGCCGGTTTAGAGAAATGCCAGTGGTGTCGGACTGAAAACTGGCGTTTTTTTTTTTTTTTTTTCATAAACCAATAACTTTAGATCAGTGTTTTTTTTTTTTTGTCTGCGTTTCACAACACACATTCCATTATGACATTGATGTCGGGAACCTCCGTCGTAAGTGGTAAACTAAACAGCGAGTACGGGAAGCATCACTCTTAAAATTCTCAGCCGCGGCTGAGAATTTGCGGCCCGCAAATGACTTCAAAACTGCACACATAGTTACACATGGTTGGCGTAATCTACCATATGTCAATACAGCTCCCGACACATGTCAAGGTATGAGTAACACATTAGTCTGACTACAGGAACAATGTACTATCATCTCGCCTTATTTATTTATTTTCTTCCTGTTTGCAGGGAGACCCAACAAAGATCCCACACATCCTGACTTCATCCCCTCCATCTTCATGCACATCAGAACTGACCCCAAGGCATCACAGTCCAAACTCCAGAGATTTGCTGCTGCCAAAAAAAGAAAAAATCTCCTCCCAACACCAAGTCTGTCTAAAAAGAGGGCACTCCAAGACGACCTCCGTTCAACACCCACAATTCAAGACAACCTGCATACACCGGCAGCAGTACCCTGCCCCTCATCACCTGAACTCACCGCCGCCCCGATCCCCAGCTGCAGTCACACTCCTCAGGCTGGACTGTCCAAGCCAGTTGCTGAGGATGAACGGAAGCAGCTGTATGAGGAGATGGACAACCTGCGCATGGAGAAGGCAAACCTTCTGGAAGAGAACAACACACTGAGCAGGAAACTGAACGATGCAGTGCGCCTGCATGCTGCCAGTGTAGAGGGGAATGATAAGAAGTGCCAATTCTTCACTGGAATTTCATGGGTTGTATTTGTGAAGACTTTTTCATTTTTGGTGACATTTATGAAACCCACTAAAATAGCCCAGAAATTCGACTTGAGAGACCAATTTTTTATTACATTGGTGAAGCTGAGGCTGGATCTGCCTTTCGCATACATTGGCTATGCGACTGGTCTCTCAACAAGTCAGGCCAGTGAGGTCTTCTGGAGGTGGATCGAACTGGTGTCGATCAGACTTGACTTTGCAATTAAGTGGCCTGACCGTGCAGTTTTACAAAGAACCATTCCTGGACCCTCCTGAAGTGTTTTCCCACGGCTTACATGCATAATAGACTGTTTCGAAATATTCATTGACAGACCAAAGAGATTATGTGCACGGAGTAAAGTTTACTCCAACTACAAAAGACACAGTACTGTGAAAGTTCTGATAGGATGTACACCCAATGGTTCCATTTCTTTCCTCTCTAAAGCTTGGGGAGGACGTGTAAGTGACAATGACATTGTGAGAAAATCTGGGTTTATAGACCCCAACATGCACCACCCACAAGATCAGATTTTAGCGGACAGGGGGTTTACCCTGAAAGACGACTTTGCAGCGCTGTGTAGTGCGGACATTATAACACCTGCGTTTACAAAAGGGAAGAAACAGCTTTCAGCCAAAGAGGTTGAGGAGTCGAGAAAACTAAGCAGTGTAAGAATTCACATTGAGCGTGTTATCGGCCACATGAAAACAAAGTTTAAAATTTTACAAGGGAATTTGTCCATACCTGTAATTAAAAGTTTGACCGATGAAGCAGAAGAACCTGATCTTAGCAGGATTGACAAAATACTGACTGCCTGTCCTGTATTTGTCAACCTGGGTGACAGCATTGTCTACCAGGAGTAAAAAACGCATTGATGCGACATTGTGCTGAACAGTTAACGCTGCTGGCTGATTTTAAGTCATTTATGTAACTTGGTTAATCATTCTGGTCTGTTGAAACTCTTTTTTCTAATGTCATTGGAATAAAACAGAAAACTTGAAAATGTTTCTCTCTTTATTTACAAAGCACAGCACGACATGCACAGGTATTTCAATATCAACAATAAAAACACAACACACTCCAAATTATGCAAAAGAGAAGGCAGTATATAAAGTGAGTACCGCAAACAATGTGCAATTTCAATATGCGATACAGTATGTGCAACACCAGTCTCTGATGCTGTGCAAAATGCCCAAAAATGTAATGGTTAAAGAGCAGCTTCACTGGAACGATTGAGGTAGCGTTTACAGTTTTTGCGGTGCACATACAGTATATTACACCTCCGGCACCTGTCACTTCACAGTCTTTAGTTTCCTGCACGGGGGACAGCGCCATTTACCCTTAGGGACTTTTTTCAACTTCAAACAGTCCCAAGTGTAGCCACTTGTACTTACAGCCAGGATTGTCACAGCCTACGTACTGCCTGTTGTCCTCTGGCTGCTGACACACACAAAAGCACTGGATTTGTATGTTTTCTTTGTTTTCTGACTGTTCAAAGCTTTTGCGTTCCACTGCTCTCGTCAGGAGCTCCAGCAAAATGTGTTTTTTGAAGAAGGCCGTTGTTTTCTGCACCATCTCTTCAATGAACCCATCATCACGTTTAACATCGACCAGAAGAGAAAACTTCTCTGTCCAAACGAAGAAGTTGCAGTTTCGAGTGTCGTACACAAACATTTGCAGTTGGACTTGTGTAAAGTACTTGTGTAAAGTACTTGTGTGATGTTTTCAAGGTCACACCCACTATACAGCAGTTCTTATCACCGATAAAGTCCTGTAGTGTCTTATTACGGAATGAGTAGGGGCACTTGACTTCAACTACACGTTTGCCATGGCATTCACACTCTGTTACTGAGTCTGCACTAGCCCCCAGGGAGGATTTCCCCTCTGCGATTCTGAGTCCTGTCCTCTGTACAGTTAGACCAGTGTGGGGTGGCTGAGCACTGTTCAACAGCTTTGCATAGGCCTGGAGAGCTGTTTTTTGATGTTTCTGTCCCCAGTTGATTGCAGCTGTGGACACAGTTTCAGGGAAGCAGATTTGTTTGATAACTGAATGGGATGGTTTGTCTTGGTCTGTGTGGAGAACACTGTGCACTGAGGATGAAGTTATTCTCCCACATCGTTGTTCATGCCATGCCAGACAGCCACTTTGTTCTACAGTGCGTTTCTCAATTTCAGCGATTTCTTCTTTGGTGACTGTCATAGTTGACATGATTTCTTCACACTTTTTTGGATGTCTTCTTCAGAGATTGTTGCAGCAGAATACAGTTCTCGTGATGACTGTGGAAGCTGTACTCTTGGTGTTGATTCCCTCTTCCAATGGAAACTGTCAGAGTAACCCTCAAAACAACTCAACACCACAGGTCTGCTGTCACATTCCAATAATGACTTGAGAAATGTTTGCTGTTCTTCTTGAGTCGCTCTTGAATATGGCTTCGGCCGTCTTTTCCTACTGTTCTTGGCTTTCAACACACATGAGTCTCTGTAGAATTTTATCTTGCTTATGGGGTCAGGCGTCACCTTTTTAACATAGTCACTGTTCCACTTGCAAGCCACATCAGTACATGCTTCTTCGGTCAACCCGAGCCTGACGAATGCCTCAATCTTGAAGAGGAGGGCAGTCACATGGGAGCAGGATTCCCCGAGTCTGTGAAAAAATTACATGTTTGTCAAACTTCCAGTGAATTTAACAAATTCACAAAGTTAATTACTAAACTATTTAAGACAAATGACTACACAAATTTAATTATCACACTATGAACTAGCACACGGTTAGTACAAACCTTTTGGTAATGGCCTCAATATTTGGGATTGATATCAAAAACCCAAACATAATTACTGCCTCTTCATTCTTATGCAGTTATTGCTGACTGGTTATAAAGCAGACAGTCTGTGTGTCATACATTTTGTGAATCTTACCCTGCCATGCATGTGCAGTGAGCTGCTTTTACTGTCCCGCCTGCTGCCACGGCGACCCATGGTTTGTGAGGGGGGGTCATTGACTCTCTGTGATGGTTTCACGTTGGCACAAAGTAATGTGTATCCTGTCTTTGGGATATGGCAAGATAGGACGTTCTCAACCCATCCAGATTGGAAGTACTGATCTGCTTCAAGACTCTTCTTGTTTTTCATGCTCTCCCTGGTGAACACTCCTGAAACAAACAAACCAACAAAACAACACACACAATGTTAAACCACTACTTCGGTCAAAAGGCTTACATTAAGTAGGTCGAAGGTGCACTAAAGTTAATGACTTTTTTCCTTGCATGTGTATTATAAAAGAACTTACCTGGTGTGTCGATGAGGTAGGTGTAAAGGTCTCCATAGTCCATGTCTGGCCATTTCGTGGGGTCATCACTCCAAGCTCCTCTCGGCAGTCTGTACGGGCATTCAGCGCCTATCAAGTCCAGTGGCGATTGCTCTAAGACTGCAAGGGAAGCTCAACTTCCCCTAAAATGTCAAAAAAATAAGTGGTCCAATATTTACTGTTGTGTGAACATTTCATTGACTCAATATGCGCTACAACACGTTCATCTTTTGTTTACAATCAGCTACTTATCTCAAGTAATTGACTCGGCTTTTTTCTCACTCCTCCTCGCAGCGGCACGGCGCTTTGAACAGCCGGACGCTGAGCGTCCATGCGGAAGCTCGAGTGGGTTGTTCTGCTGCAGTGAAACTGGACGCTTATTGGATAAAATACTGGGCTGGTCCCGCCCATGGACGCTCAGCGTCTCTGGGGGTCTATGGGGCAGTGAGCTGGCCTGGACGCTGAGCTTCTGCGTGGTGATTGGATGAGCTGTGTGAAGCTTTATTTTTTTTATTTTATTTTTTTTTCTCTTTCCCTTGTCCTGTTCGGCAGCTGGGGCGTGCAATATTGTATGATTGTAGCCTTTTACTATCCGAACAGATTTTAATGTCAGCAGCAGGACGAGACTGAGTCTCCTCCTGCTGCTGCCTTTATTTAAAGCTGGCATCCGGCATGGCTGCCGGACAGGACCGGGACGGAAATGCTCAGAGAGCAGGGACAGAAAGAGAGAAAGATAAAGAGAGGGAGAACGGAAGGGGGGGGGGGGGCACAACCTATGTACAAAGTCACAATACAAAACAGTGTTGTCGACGCACCACACGCAACCTAGAATAATCCCAAACCCCCAATCTAGACAACACCAAAACAGAGCCGACAACCAACACAGAAAATTACAGAACCATACATACTTTTTTTTTTTTTTTTTTTTCCCCCGAACCATATTAGTGAACAGACCAGGCCACAAAAATAAAAGGAGGTGTAGGGGAGGAAGGAAATGCAAGGACACCACAAACCCTTTTTTTTTTTTTTTTTTTGAATATAGCTAGTAGTAACTAGTAGTAAACTTGGGTCGTGCATCAAGAGAGGTCTGCAACAGATCACCATTATTCTAACCACCACAAGAAGACAAGGTAACCGAGTATGTGAAGAGTGATTAAAGATCAACGTGATCATGTGAATATGATGGTGACAGTGATGGTGATAGTGATCATGCATATATGACCTCTGACCTTTGAGAAGGCCAGAAGCAGGCCAGAGAGGCCCTCAGAGCCCAGACAGCCGGCGGCCATCACAGAGCCCGGTTCCAAGCCGCTCCCCCAGGCAGACGCCCACGCTCCAGTCCAGAAACGGGGCAGAGGAAAGCCCCGGCCGGGGACCCCGGCAGTCCCGGGGCCCGGGGCCCGGGCCCCGCGGAGCCACGACCGGCAGGAGCCGGTCCACCCCGGGCGCCGGACGCCCAGGGCGGGCAGGGCCGAGAGCCCGAGGCCCAAGAGCCCAGGAGCCAACCCCCCACCCAGGCGGAGGGCCATGACCCACCCGGGAGCTTGATTGACAGCGAAATGAGCAAATCAGCGATCTTGAAGTAAAAAAAATGCACCAAAATGCTTCTGAAGTTTTTCATTCTGTTGTTCTGAGTTGATTCGGAGGCTTTGCTGATCCCTGGAGACTTTGTGTTTGTAAAAAACGACGAGCGTTGTGTTTGGAGACTCGTTTCGGTCACTCTGTGGTTTCTGTCCTCGACGAGCAGCTGTGGAGCTTCTCCCCTTCTCTCACACAGCCTCCAGCCTCCAGCAGCTCCAGCTGCTCGCTAGCTGCACACAACGGCAGACAATGTGAATGTTGTGGACCGGATTTTGGTGAAGCCATTTGATAGTCTTTCTTACGAAGAGAAAATTGGTGTTAAACTGCATAACAGATCAACTCCTAAGACTGAGCTGGTGCCGAAAGGTGGGGAAAAGTAACAGGTTCTTTCAGCTGTCCTGGTCTGACCAGGTGAGCTGCTGACTGGAAGTGCTGTCACCAATAAAATGTCCTGCTGGCCATGTCTCTGGATGAAACCATCTCAGGGAGGTGTTGTCTGGTCACAAGTGGGCTTTGAGGATCTGTCTAACTTGGGCATACAAAAGGCATAAAAGCTAAAAGAATTTACATACAAAAAACAGATTACACATATTGCAATGTATGCTGAAAATGAGCTTCCCCTCTTTGGAAGGCCAGCAGCCGCCACTGATCAAGTCCAATTTCTGCTTGTAGCGGACCTTTGCCTTCGTAGGCAGGTTGCTGTAGTACTCGTATGTCATTCCGCGACTGTTTTAAAGGAAAAAAAACGCACACAAAAAGCCAAAACCACTCGGAGTCCAATGTGTTTCTCTCTGACGACCGTCTTGTTTTCACCGACCCGATCCGCCATTTTGAATTGTGACGCGTTTGTGACGTGAGCCCGGAAAGGTCTATATGACAGGGAAAACAAAAAAAAAAAAAAAATCCCCTTTGCAACATGTAAACACATCAAGAAAAAAAACAATGTGCACTGAGCTGTAGAAATGCACAATGAAGATAAATGTGCATGTTTCAGAATGAAAATTTGCCAGATATCACAGAAACAATCACTGAGTGCCATCTGCGTGTGTCTCGCTCGGCAGCACGCACTGCTGCGTCTTTTAGAACCAAGATGGCGGCGGCGCTCGTACGGTTACGCTGAAAGATGTCTCCCAGCTGGATGATGCCTCAGTCATGTGTATCATATCGTAAAGCTCACCAGACACCAACCAACATCAATAAACTTTATTTAAACTCCCAAGATTAACGACAAGCCCACAAGATGGCGACAATAACATTCAGGCGCATGACGCGCTGTCACTACTGCAGAGGATTATGAAGTTAATTATGGTCAGAGGAGAGCCTGGATAGGTGGAAAATGACCACAAAGCGATAAGGAAACAAAGCATGTTGTGTTTGGTGTGAATAACTTTGAGATTTGGTGAAGAAGTGTGTGAGAAAAGTGCAATCTGAGGCGCTGGCTGTGAAATGTAAAGATCGGTTTTGGGTTTGTTTTGCCGCTGACGGGAGGCGGTCGGCTCAGAGAATATTCTGCCTGGTGTCATCTTAAAGAGCAGGTTTTCTAGTTTCATAGGAGGCCCAATATGTTGGGATGGAGCACACGGATCTCTGGTTCTGTTATGTTTTGTGTTGGGAGGTGCGCTGAGGGGGGCGGTACAGTGTCCGTCGGGCCGAACGCGTTAATGCCTCGTTTTTATCATCCTGGCATAAAATTATTTACTTTTGGGGTTTTCAATGGATGTGGGACTTTTGTGGTGGTTTGTAGTACATTTTCCTGCAGAGGCTTTGAAACCTTGGGTAAGATCAATAGCTGTTTCAGTAACGGGCTTGTCTCCAAATGAAACAGACGATATCTTGTAAATGACGTGATATGATAATCTCGGCTGTGCAATATCGTAAATCGCGATTATATCGTAAATTGGCACATCCCTAGTTGGATCTTATGGAGTAAACTGAGGATTGATGAGTAAACTGAGGAGATAGGAGTGTCAAGCTTGGGCTTCATTATTCTGGAACCTACAATATATGTGTTTAATGTAATTGGTTCTTACCTCTTAATTGTCCGTGAATCTGCAGGCATGCTGATACCAAATAAAGCTGTTTTCGAGTGGAATTGTTTCTTTGCATTTATCATTCAATTGGTAATCGACTAAAAGGAAAGGCATATATTTATTTGGCAGCTCAAATACAAGTCATGAGAAACATGTTATGACAAAACGTAAAAAGCAGCAGCATGAAGTCCTAAGTTTTCATTAAAAAGAATCCAGCTGTTCTTTAGTACTGCAAAGAAACATTTACAGTTCAGCCAAAAGGCACTAAGGTGTCACCGATGTTTGTCAGTGCACAGCACAGGTGCACAATTTAGTCTTCATCCTCTTCTGGCTGCAGCATGTCGGTCTGCTCCTCCACTGGTTCACAACAACTGGTCGCACAGTCACTTCATGACATGTTCTGTAAAGCCACCAAACTCTCAGCAGCTTCTGAATCTTTCCTCCTCTTGTTGTGGCTTCTAGCACGTTCATCACGGGCCTGGGCTCCAGGAGGTGGTGCTGGGAGCTTGTTGTGGCCCAGATCCACTAACGGCAACCAGTCAGTTGTGTCTGGGGATAACAGGTCTGATGGATGTCCTGGAGTGGAAAGAAAAAAAAAAATCTGTGTCACAAACAGGTCATTACATTAACTACAATTTACATAGACTCTATGGTATAGAATATGAGCAATAACCCTGGACATACTGTCATGCAATCATGGTCACTTTTTAACTCCCATAATAAATCAGTCACTTCATCATACACACATTCTGTTGCACTAAAACATATTGTACATATTATATATTATAGCTCCTGTTATATTTTAGATTTATGTTGTATTTAAAGTTCGGTCTTTCCTCCTTTTAGATCTATGTTATTATATTATCCTAGTAATATTCTTAATAAGATTTGGACTGTTATTTATTTTTATTCCTTATTTATACTTTCCCTCACTGTTTTGCCCCTGTGTGTTCTTTGAGCCTCTGTCATGGTAAATTTCTCCATGTTGAGATAAATAAAGGCTATCGTATTCTATACACATCCACACACTCTCACAGAATAACTCTAAACCTTGAAGATTAAGAAATGCTGAATTCTATCCTTACAATACCAAACAATTTATATGATACACTGGAAGTTGATTTGTTATTTTGGGGCACATTTACTTGAGGGTCCCCTGGTGTGGCTGCTCTCAAGTATCAGTCGCTCTGATTCGAAATTGTTCCTAAAAGCAGCAATAACCCGAAGTAATAGTCAATCCTAACTCCAGCACCAAAACGTATGCTATAACTTTAGACAGTAGTCTAATATAAATTCGGTTGCGCCACAGTGCAGAGCACAGGGTTCCCACAACAGTCCTTCTGACCAAATGCTGCATAAAATCATCAAGTAATTACGCTGATCTTACCGGATACAGGGTGGAGATCACAGACTCTCATGTTCTTTATGCTTGATTCCTGAACATCAGCTCTTGAAATTCTCGTTAGCCAGCCAGCCGTCTTCTTTGTGAGACTTGTCGAGTCTGCTCTCCTTGGTGCGTGAAAACAGCCGGTTTCCGAGGAAAAAAAAAAAAAAAACGACCCACATCGCGGTCTGCCCGCATCCCACAACAGCACAAAAGTTCACCATTGTCGGTCTGGACTGCTCTATTCATGCACGGACGATGATATGTACCGGATAATCTGTTCAGTCCGCTTGAAACTGCTGTGTGACCACACCGTGTGTGTCCTCCAACATGGCGATTGTTGTGGAAGGTCACGTGACCGTGACGTCTATTAGGAACACCCTATTCTCCACCTCTTAGCAGCCTTTTCTCACAGTCCATCTCATGAATTTTCTATTTCATCAGCCCTTCTGTAATTTCACAACATTCTTTGTGTTTCTTAGGTAATAGGTTAGGTTACAGCATATTTCCACTTGCGCAACATAGCTAAAATAAGAAACATTCTACCTAGAAGCGATCCTGCAGAAAAACTCATCCATGTATTTGTTTCCACTAGACTGGACTACTGCAACTCCCTTCTCGCAGCCTGCCCAAAAAGTGCATTAAAAACTTTCAGTTGGTTCAAAATGTGGCCGCCAGATTATTAACTGGAACTAGAAGATGTGAACACATTACTCCCGTTCTAAAATCTCTTCACTGGCTTCCCGTCGAGTTTAGAGTTAGATTTAAAATCCTTCTCCTCACTTACGAAATCCTAAATGGGATGGCTCCAACCTATCTCCAAGATGCTTTAACGCCTTATCAACCAATCAGAGCACTTCGCTCTCAAAATGCAGGGTTACTGGTGACTCCTAGAGTCTCTAAATGGACATTAGGTGGAAGAGCCTTTAGCTATCAGGCACCGTTTTTATGGAACCAGCTTCCAAGTGGTGTCAAAGAGGCAGACACAGTCTCCACATTTAAGGTTAGGCTCAAGACGTTTCTCTTCGATGCAGCCTATGATCAGGTCAGCTAGGGATACGAAACTTAACTAAACTAAACTAAACTACACTAAACTAAACTAAACTAAACTATACTAACTAAATACTAGTTTAAATACTAAACTATTCACAAAGCTGCCCTAGGAGCTAGAATGCTGTGGGAAGTACGGTGCACTGAGCCCTATCCTCTAATGTCTGAATGTTATTCCCTTTAGTCCGTTCATTGCTTTTCACCTGTTGTCCCCCCCTTCGAGGGGGAGTCTTCTCCAGTTTCAGTTGCTGACTCCATTATTACGAGGGCCTATGAACAAGCTCCGTCCGGACCGGGAGGACACTCCTGTCGGTCCTGCCCGTGGACTGGCTTCAGTTCTACTTCTGGGATCCGTGGTTCCTGTGCTGGACCGTCCAACGGACTGTACTCAACATAGTCCTAGGCTTTACTTCTTATTGTCTCATGCTAGCTGTTGCCAAAGCTGTCCGTCCCTGGGAGAGGGATCCCTCCATACTGTGGTTCTCCCCAAGATTTCTTCTTTTCCCACTGGGTTTTTGGAGTTTTTTCTTGCTGGATGTGAGGGTCTAAGGCGGTGGTTGCTTCGTTTTGTCTCGTTACTGTGATTTTGACATATTCATATTATGCTTATTCACTGTTTTTATTTTTACCAATCAATGTAACATCTTGAAGCCCTCTGAGGCAACTGTTGTGATACTGGGCTATACAAAAATAAATTGATTGATTGATTGATTGATAGGTTCTCACTTTGAATCCAGTGGTCGTGAGACTCGTAGGCCTCGCTCCATGTAAGGAAACAAGATGTCTGATACAAAACTGCAGAGTGACTAATATGTGAATTGAACTACGTCATTGGTGTGTCCAGCCATTACTGCAACAGCTGTCTGCCAATGCAGGTCCAGATCCCAGCACAGCCACGGTTCCCGTGCTCGGCATGCGTCTCGCAGTGGCACTGGGTCCGGAGGAGCGCGACAGTCAAGAGCAGGTGAATATTTTTCAGCAGTGATATGCACCGTTTTTCTTTGATGTATTCCAACAGATTTATTATTTATAATGAAGCCCAAGTCTGTTGACAAAAGTTCATTTGATAATATCTAAAACTCACTTTCTGTGTTGCAGATGTGGACAGTGAGAGGAGGACCTTCCCGTTGCCTTTGGACGGTACGTGTATAGTCTAATATCGATGAGAAGACACTGAGAAAAAGAGACACTTATAAACTACCACCTACTCCCTCTGCTGTTTAGTCTGCTTTGCTATTATCAGTGACTTATAAGGTGGGGCAAGAATAGCGATGCTTAACCTCTGTATATCTGGATCAATTTTTTTTCAGGAGTTTATGTTAAAATTTCCTCCAACTTTTACAGGCTTCCCTACACTTAAGGAAGCTGAGTTGCTTCTAGTTAGTTGCTTCAGAAGGGTTAGGCTTTATTGTCTATCACATCAGAGAAGAGTTTAACTTAAACGGAAGAACAAAAATTTAAACTCTGTTTTAATGACAAAAATACTGACACTGATTAAAAAATGAGTTCTGAACCAGCAAGCTTTCTGCTAACCATTTAAATAGGAGGCAACCATTCTAGAAAAATCAAATGTACTCATTGTTACGACCCAGGGTCGTTGGGAGGTCACAGGGGAGTGGTTAGACGGTGGCAAAGGGCCAACACAGTCAACCGGCAGATGCTCAAAAGGCTCACTAATGGCTGGAATCGAACTGAGTGGCACAGGCTTGAGAATCTGGTTTGGTTTACTCGTCATCTGGCATGTATGGCAGGACTTACAGTATGCAGAGACATCCTATTTCAGTGTACCAGAAGAAAGTCCTTGGGTTGCTGCTGGAAATCCGGGATTGTTGCAAAAGACCACAGCCTGCCTCTTCAGCCGCCCACATAGAGCGGATGGAGACAATAGAAGAATTTGAATCGGAGGAACAGCACCTAAGTGACCAGGAGACATTTGATACCCTGGTAGGATTGACAAGCTTGGCATACAGAACCAGTGCACTTGCACATTGTTGTTTTCCTCTGGAGACTAAAAGACAAACTTTATCATTCACTTATTTCAACAGGTGATGAACACAGCAAAAATTGGTGGGAGGAACACTAGGGACTGTGTCCATAAAGTGCTTCTACATAAAGTATTAATTTTGTGTTGAATGTTTTGTTGTTATAAATATTTTCAATTAGTGCTTTCTGGCTGTGTACCAGACTGCATGTTTTCATTTGCAGTTTCCCTATTTTCAGTGTGCAATAAAGTACAAATTCACTGCACAATGCATGGTATATATAACACATGTTTATTTAATACACTAATCAAAATGGAATGCTGATGTGGAAAAAATAAACATCTCGGGTGTTATTTATGACCAGTCTGTAACATTGCATCCTTAAATTGGAAATGATCAACTATATTGCATCCATCAATACTATATAAGACAGTATAGGAGAAAATACAAGCAATATTGGTGTGTGTGTGTGTGTGTGTGTGTGTGTGTGTGTGTGTGTGTGTGTGTGTGTGTGTGTGTGTGCGTGTGTGCGTATATATATTTGACAGCCCTATGACTTGTGATTTTTTTCTCTTAAGACTCTTCACTAATTCATTGATGGCACAATTCAATATGAAGGGCAAAGGGAAGAGGGCCAAAAAAGCCCTGGAAAAAACACGGATTTATGCAGCCATACAAAGTAAGCCTTTGGTTGTTTCTAAGTCGACATTAATGGACAAAACATTAACTTTGCTGTTAACATTTAAAATGCAATGCCATCTCTGTAAAATGGCTGGTGGTTTATGTATTAATACAGAATTTGTAGTTGAGGCAGAGCAGAAGCAACGTTTTTGCTTACAGATATGCAGATTTGGTGTATGAATGCAGTTTGTCCGTGCATTGTTCTTCTAATTTGTTTTTTTCTACTTGTGCAGATGGAGTTATCAAGTATGACAGAAACGCTACTCTGGAACTCATCAGACAGTACACTGCTGACTAGGGATGGGACGAGACACAAATTTCACGGGACGAGATATCTCGCGAGATTGAGTCCACGAGATCGAGACGACACGAGACTGAGGGGGGGGGGGGTGTTTGGTGCCGAGGTGTGGGGGCCAGCGCGGTACTCACGTGCAGCGTCGGAGCATGGAGTTTCTGGTCGGAGTGCCCCTTGTACGGCCACGTTGCCCTCCGCTCTACACTGCGCCCGAGGCGGCCGCCTAGTTCCCCTATTCCCATTCAAACCGCGGCGCACAGACGACGCCATGACTGCATTTGCACTTCATGCCACTAGGTGCGCTGTTTGCATGTTCAACCTTATTTTACACAGACACCACAGAGGAAGAAGGGCGCCGCAGCCGCTGCAGGCTCTCTCTGCATGCTGTTAGAAAAAGAGTGTGAGCCGGTAAGACGTGGTAAAATGTTCATTGATGCGATGCACCGTTTTTTCAATAAAAGAGAAGAACTGAACGATCGTTTCCGCACATTTTCTTTATGTCGTATCAATTAAACTGTATCACAAGTAGTTTGTGGACTCAAAAGACCAAGATTCCTTGCGGATACAACATGCGCAGAACAGTATTTCATGTCCCTTTCGACCGGGTTTTTAAATATGAATATGAGCATATTCAGGGTTTTGCACGTGTTTATATGGCTGTGCGCCATGTAATGTATCATTCCGTCAATATTCCAGTTAATAAAGAGTTTTTGCCTTTATATAAACGTACTTAATCTCGCGGCATTCGATCTCGCGAGATCTCGCGGCATTGCGATCTCGCGAGATCTCGTGACACGAGATCTCGTCCCATCCCTACTGCTGACCACCTGAAACATGCACCCCAAAGGATTGGCGGGGGAGGGGGGGCTTCCCAGTTACCATGGGCTGAATGATCTATGTACCGTTGTTTCCAATGCATTTTGAGTGCTAATGTTCTGGTTTGTGTGCAGTTTGTTTTGAATTTGAATGTTCTGTTTTTATACATTTTGAGTGCTATAAATGTGAGTGAAATTTTTGTAATAAAATTTGCTTTAAACAATTGGATGGTGATTGTAGTCTTATAAAGGTAAAGGTGCTTTATTTGTCATTATACAGTGAATGTACAACGAAATTCGTCCTCTGCATTTAACCCGTCCTTCGATGCCGCTGAAGCGTTCCGTAAGGAGCAGTGGGCAGCTGCCGAGGGCGCCCGTGGACCCATCTCCAGATGTAGAGCCAGGCTAATGGTCAGAATCACCTGACTGGAGGATTGTCTATTGTGCATGTTATCAGTTGTTATTCCAGAAGGTAGGAAACAATAGACAATCTTCGAAGAATTTGTTGTTTAGTTGTGGTTTCCGGTTTGTCACTGAAAAATAGACGAGTGGCACCTCGTCTGCTGAACAGAGAGCGCAAGTGAGTGCGCTGCACCGAGCTCACCGTGTGTGTTTATTCTACAGTAAGTAACTGTGTGTTTCCACCGGACGCGACGTGAATTTTTCGGGCGACGAGATTACATACAGAGTCACTGTAATGACGCGATTGTCGCTCAACCTTGAGCGGCGGGTGGCGGACGGCGAGCGTTTCCAGGGAAAAATCTGCGTGCCCGTCGACTTCCACTGCCACTCGCTGCTATGGGTGGCCGTTTGTGCCATACATCGCCTGGTACAAAATGCAGTTAAGAACGGCGCTTTTGACACCGAACGCCGCCAGGCGCTTTTATTTTGAAACGCCTCCCGGCGTCTCAAACGCCGAGCGCCGCCAGGCGCTTTTGGACGCCTAGCACCGCCACGCGCTCCATAACATGCTAATATTCTCCTCCCCTGAAGTTTCACCAGCCAGTAAAAGGTATCGGTCTTCTTTTTAGAGGAATTTTTTTCCATATATGTTTTATTGTCCACATGACGTTTGATATATTAAATGTATTAAAATCTATTTTTTCCTTTCTAATCAATTTTTCATCACTGAAATGTTCAAAAATAAATCTGAGATTCTCTCTTTAGGGTCTATGTTTGTCTGTTACAACATTACATTCTCAGTACAATTCAGTTTTTTCAAATAATATCTGAATGCATGATTAGAAGAAGTATTTGAATATTCGTTTGGCAGTAAGTGTCAGGGATGCTGAACTACGTAAACACAAATCTTCACACTGGTTATGTGGCTTCCGCTTAATTTATTATGACATAATTTGTTTTATTTTGTTACTGCTTATATTTTTAATAATAAATCACACAACATAAAACACCAGTTTAACTGGTACAAAGGCACAGATAATTATTTCACTTATAAACATGTTATTTCTGGCTGCAGGGGCATTTTATCTCAATGATGCAGTCATTGGACACCATGACATCTGGGGAGTCACCAAGCAGGTTGCTGTCAGAGAGGAACACTGCTTTTCCTGGATCGTCACACCAGTGGGCTTCATGTATTCCTCTCAATTCCCAAGTCACAAGCCTGGGGTCAAAAAGATAATTTATTGCACAATGTGTAGGTGTTATTACAATCTGTTATTACAAAATAGAAGGAGAGAAGGAAAGAAATATAGGCTCAACTATTCAAGATTTCTTTGTTTACACAAGACTCCTTTGTGGGGGTTTTTTTCTATCACAAGGCGGGATTTATTTATTGTATTTATGAGAGTTAAAACATTTTCGGTGAAGGAACTTGATTCTATATACATTTTGAAAATGTGATCTAACTTTTTCAAAGGTAAAAAATTCCCTGTGGGAACATTTACAAACCTTTTGTCCTGTTCTGACTATTCGCAAACTTTAGCTGCTCTGAAAACATGTCAGATAAGTAATTTTTTGAACATTTTTCCACCCCGTAAGTCTCCTCATTAAGCTCACCCCTGATCAAAAGTATTTACTTTTTTGTTTTTAAACATTTCAGTTTTGAAAAATGTATTAGAAAGGAAAAAATATATTTTAATACATTTAATATATCAAACGTCATGTGGACAAGAAAACATATATGGAAAAAAGTTCCTCACTCAGTTTTCAAGTGCCTGGTGGCGCACACACACACATACACACAGAAAGCCGGGTGCACACAGGACTTTGGGACAGACATCATAAAAATCCTGCCCACTGTGCAGGAGACGGTGATGAAGAGGCTGTGATGTTTCTGCAGGATGTTCTGTGTTGCATATTTGTTCCAGCGTGACGCGTCCCGCGAATGAATTCACACGCCAGCGATAAAAGTCGTGCCTCTAGCGCGGCACGGTGGCATTTGTCGCGCGAATGCAGTCGCGTTAACCCCCCCCCTGCAGTCCGCGGATGGACACGCGAGCGAGTCATAGACCCCTTGGCCCGCGATTGAAGTGCCCCCCAAAAAAGTGGCCCACCGCCAAATCTAATTGCCAACCCCTGCTGTAAGAGGTCTGACTAATATATCATTGCAGTTAATTGAATTGTTACTTTTATAGATGAAACAAATGGGATGAAACAGAACACAATATGATGTAAAACCCCACCTCTCCAGATTAGCAGGGATCCTAATTAGATATTGCAGTTAACTTTGAGGGCCTGCATTTTGACAACTGGGGTGGTCGGGTTCACTTTAACCAAATAAAGAATATAACAGTTCCCTCATGTAATGAAATGACTGGACCCAGACAACTGATTTTGGTTTTCTCAAAAAAAAAAAAAAATCAAGAACTGTAACGGCTGCTGCCATATTTGTAGTGTGTGTGTTTGTTGTGTGCGCATGCGTGTGTGAGCGTGTGCATGTGTGGGATGGTTTCTCTCTCTGCTTCTCCTTCAGGATGTCCATGGAGGTGATAATTGAATTTTTGACTGGGACACCAGACCATCTGGGAGAGCATGCCACCCTCCAATCACGGATGGCCATGGGAGGAGCCTCCTCTTCAAAAGCCTGGCGGGAGGATCACTCTGGAGCGGCTGTGTCTGTGTGGTGGCCTGTCACTCCTCACTCGTCTGGCTCGATTGCTGTGACTAACTGCTTGTGTTTGTGTGCCCATTCCAAGAGTTAGGATAGTAGCCTGTGGGTTAGGGATCACCTTTGGTATAGTCTTGGTTCTTCATTTTGTGTTGTTTTTGATTGATGGCATCCCTCAGTTTCTGTAACCCTTTTTATTTATTAAACACCTGTTTACCTTTACCATCTGGGTTTTATGTTACCTCCTTTTCCTCCTTTAAGAGCCGTGGACGTAACAGGAAGTATATTTAAAGAAAAAATATAAACGCGCCATACAAATTAATGATTTTAGAGAACAGAACTCAGAGTCCAACAGCGCTTTGTAAAGAAAACTGGAACCACCCAATCAATACAACAGTCCAACACCGACTCAGGGATGAATAAACTCAGTTTGTTTCACAAGGTCAACTTAAGGACTACACTCCTTTATACCCCTTTCACACTGCAACTAGCGGGTCGACCCGTGTTTTCAACCCGCTAATAATCGCCTTTGAGTCCTTTCACACTGCCTGCAGACCCGCCTGCTGGCGAGCCACGTCACTGCGTTTTCCCGCGCCAATAGTGTCCCGCGTTGATGACATCATCAGTGCGACGGAGCAAAGCGAAAGTAGACAACGGACTAGAGATCAGTCCAAGAGATCAGTCCAAGTTACCTGTAGACAAATCTCCTCTTCCCCACGGATCCATAGCAGCTCTCTGGTCTCGCTATCTTGCCAATACTGGGTCGTCTTGATGAAGGAAATCTCACGCTGTGTCCAGAAACAACAACTAGCGTGCTAACATAGCCACGCTACGTTGACATCATCACGTAAGTTACCGCATCAACTTGTGTCTGCCTTTCACTCTCCCTTTTGCCCCTCCCACTAAAAGCCGATAGCAGCAACCCGCTAAAAACCCGCGTCAGTTGCAGGGTTGAAAGACCCGGATCGAAATCCCGTTCATGCCCTTTCACACTGCCATGAGGAGGCAATTATTAGTGGGTTTAAACGGGTTTTTTTGGCCAGTGTGAAAGGGGCTTTAAAGTCACAGATCTCGGACACGTTTGCCCACACACACACACACACACACACACACACACACACACACACACAAAACAAAAAAAGTTGCAGGCCTGTTCCTCTTTGCATGAGACAGTTTGATCTCACCCACTGAATGATTCTGAGGTCCAGGGAAAAACCAGGTAAATCCCACCGCTGGCGAGTGACGATCTCAGGGAGGAGTCTGAGTCCACGGCCGGCCGAGTGTGAGGTGTTCAGGTGCAGTCCTCTGGTGTGCGTCTGCTTCGTGGGAATGGCAGCTTCCAGAGTCCGTGCTCCTCGGCCGTCCACCAGCAACCAACAGTCTACCAGCGACAAACGTCTGTTGCTCACTCCCAGTGTGACTGTCAGTGATATCTGTCTGCAACAGACTTCTCTTTGCCGTTAATTGGACTCCTCACGTCTCTCCTGTTGCCATTCTTCCTCTCCTCCAGCCCCCACCCCCCTCTTTTTTTTTAAACACCCATATAGCCAATTACCTAAACTGACTATGACAGACACCCCTTCAAACCAATGAAAATGACAGATTTGAAAATGTCATGGCCCCCCCGGCCTCCTTGTAGGGAGGCTTTAGGTGCGTTCGACATGAGAAAGCCAGAGGCAGACCTTTAAGACTTTTGAGCTGCCCCGCCCAGATTTGGCCCGGCGTCACTGATATGTCGGACCTACGTAGGGCATCGAAAACTCACGAGACCCAAACGAAAGCGGTCACAGAGGTAGCCGCGTGAGCTGCTCGAAAGCAACTCACCGCGGCTACCTGGCCCACCTCTCTGGTTCATACAGGCAGGGGATTGGACCCGAGCCCACTCGTCATCAGTTTGATGACAACACGCTTTATTTGCATAAATAAACACCCAGTCCCGGCTCCAGCCCAGTGTAGAGGGGGGGGGGGGGGGGGGGGGGGGGGGGGGGGGGGGGGGGGGGGTGTCGGCTACAAACCGGTGGGGGGGGGGGGGGGGGAGGTGGCGATAAAGTAACAGAGCAACACAAAAACAGAATCCACAGATCAGAGGCCTGTTCTACAATGTTCAACAACATATATTCATTAATCACATTGCTAAAAAGCACAAATAGTAACAGAACAAATGATAAAATAAGCAGCTCTCAGCTTTAGTAGAGCTGGAGTCTCCTCTTCCTTTTGGAATTTTGAATAGCACAACACTTCATACTGATCTGACCAAGGCAGCGGAGTTTGCTGTTGTTTTTAAGCACATAATAAACTGAAAACTTTTTTTTTTTTGACTGAGGGGGCGAGGCAGTCTGCCCCCCCTTGATGCCTGGTCCGCACTTGCAGCAGCACGCACGCGTCACATGAAAGAAGCCAAAACATAAATTTAAATTATGTTTTTTAAATTTTATTTATTGCAGTTAACTGAATATGAATTAACACAATGTGACACACAAAAGAAATTATGAATTCTTTTGTTTTTAATAAGAAAAAAAAATTACCCCTCTGACAGCCAGGGGGGGCAAGGAGGCACAGGCGGGGGGCATTGCCCCCCTAATTGACCCCCTGACGCCGGGACTGTAAACACCCCCCACGGTGGGAGTCATGAGAAACACAAACATGGAGAACATAGGGTTGTCCGAGTTGGAGGCAGACTTATAACTCCGCCCCACGGCTGCACCGTCTACTTCGTCGAGCTCCGTCTCTGGCTTTGCCATCGTGAACGCACCTTGTTTGTTTGATTTTCAGGTGGGCGGTGCTGGAGCAGGTTTTCGGAGGCGTGGTTCCAGCTCATCAGCCTGATGAAGTTAAGCCGCTCTCCCGGTCCCTATTTAAAGTGGCGTCCTTGGCTGGAATCAGTACTGGACCTTAACTTCTGCTACAGTATGTTAGACGTGCCTGCTTCGACCTGCTCTCGTGAACTCACTGTTTTTTTTTGTTTTCTCTGCTCTCAGCCTGGGATCCGCTCAGCCTGCCGCTCCTGCCGCCCGCCTGCTCCAAGTACCTCCGGACTCGGATCCAAAGCTTGGACTGGAACTTTGCCGAGGGCCACCTCAGACCCAGCTTGGTCCGACTCAGCTTCTGGACTCACCCTTAGTTCTCCGAATAAATCAGTTTTTTTTTTTCACCCGCCATCTGTTCTCCCGTGTCGTCTGCTCCTGAGCCTCCGACCCGTCCCGTAACAGAAAAAAAAAAAAAAAAACGTACGCAGGTACATATAACCATAAAGCACAACATAGATTCAGACCACATAGATCCATTTTCAAACTTGTATGACCTCCATGAAATATCTCTGGATTAGATCCACCCCTTATATTTCCAACTGGCTACAATGAGAACAATTGATTCAATAGATAACAGAGTTGAAATTTTCTTTGAACTTAATTATACTTCACATTAACCGAGTAACATGCACTTCTATGGGCCACATTAAAGAAAAACACCAGTATTTATTAGTGGACGTGAAAAATCATCAGCTCCGCATCCTTGAACTGTAATGATGAACATGTAATGAACAGTGTCTGTGGAGTCACTCACGAAGTAGGGTGTTCGTGAATGTCCGTCAGAGTCCTGCACGGGTCCAATTTTCAAGACCCGCCCCGGCCCGACCCGGGGATGTACTAACCCGCAACCGAACCGCAACCGCAGCCCGACCCGTAACCCGTATTTAAAGTAATCATTTTGGGTCACAATGTCTGCATGCATACAGCATATTGCCACAGTTCAGGTGCCAGTGACTAAATAACGCACCTGAATGAAGCAGCTCTTCCAATAAAAGCCTGACTTCAGTCCTGAATCATCAGCCCTGCTGTTCTTCTCCCACACAACTGTAAAAACACTCGTTTGTTACGTTTAATGCTTTTAAACTTTTAATCTCTTAAAGGTAACTTTACATGTGTAATAGTCTTACTTTCTGTCCAGACTTGAGCGGCGTTCAGCAGCTACGAGCCGTGACATATTTAGAATCCATCGAGGAGAAAAGTAATCCATCAGGGAAACACTGTAATGTTTGAACACTTCAGGAACATTACAAAGTGATAGTTGTACGTTTTATCCATTTATTTCTCAAATATCTAAATAGCTACTAACTGTTTTGGAAGTGGCGCTTGTTAGACGGCGGCAGATGCTCTCGTCCAATCAGAAACTGTGTTATTAGATGGCGAAGCGCGATTAAACAGCTGAGCCAATGACTGTCACAAAATAGCGGAAGCGACCCTCAGAGAGTAAATAATGACCAAGATAGTTTTCTGTAGTTTGCTCAACTAACTGAAAAGCCCGGAAATGGATGCAGAAGAGCCGCGGTGCTGCAGACAGTCGCAGCAGATGGATCACATCACAACGTTTTTATCTTATTTATTATTATTTTATGAGTTTTATTATGAGTCAATCTATAACCCGCGACCTGACCCGCAAGCTATTTTTCCCACCCAGATCTGAACCCGAGAAAAAAAGCTTTTAAAAACCACCCGCAAATCAGCTGTTTTTGCGGGTACCCGTCGGGGTACCTGTCGGGAGGCGCAGTGGCGTTATGCGTGCGTGCTTCTGACGGAGGTCTACCGCGCTGGTTCAATTTATTAGTCTTGTGTTAGTAAAGAGAAGAGAGGAGGAAAGATGAGCCTGTCTTCCTATCTCACACGCACAGATGCACGGCTAGCCGGCATCTTGCGGGTCTGATCTGTGAAGGCTTCAGTATGCTCCCCCGTCGCCGCCACGCCGTTCCTACGCCGGCAACACTACGCTGCTACTGAACATATCTTGCTTCGCCATCAAGGGAACACCCTCTTCTGCCTAGCCGCTAGCAGTCACAACAACAATGCGGCTTCCGTAGCTCCGGATTTACCTAGACATAGATCTATAGACATAGATTTCTAGGCATGTGTATCTAGACACGCGTGCATATACCGAAGATATATCTGCATATATGACATATCTGGCGACACCGGGCTGTGGTGGAGGAGAGGCTGAGCGGACCATGATAAAATATTGGTGAAACTAATGAGCTTTTGGACGATTAAAGCCGTTTTAGGAGCGGCTATACACATAGCCCCGTCTGATAGCAGTGCTAACACTGCTAACAGTATAGAGATGTGCGCCGCTCAATTTTGGATCTAAATTTCTCCTGAAGCACTGTTCGGATCAGAAAAGCATTCCGTGTGAGTTCTACTTTATTCTATAAACAACACGAAAGCGGACCAATCACAGCCCTCGACGTTCACGTCACCACGCGTCGCCTCAACGCGAAGTCACTTTTTTCGGGAAGCGCACGTCAAGCCCCGGCGTAGCCCGTCGTAGGAATGCCGTCGTGGCAACGGCGGAGTATCTGAGGCCTTGAAGAGGGAGCGCATGCTCGTGAACGTGCGCACGGGAGCGCACTAGGAGAAAGAGAGAGAGAGACGAGGAAAGGAAGCAGTCACAATATATAATGAACACGCTTCAGTCCGTTCATTAATAAAAACCAATGCATGAATTACAGTCCTATCTATCTGCCTAACCTGCCCAAGGCTCACCTATGGTGTTCCGAAGAGGGGAGTGTTTAACCGTCAGGCGTGTGGCGGAAGCTTGGCATCTGTGTTGCCGTCGGTGAGATACGGTGATTTCGGTGGGGAGATCAAAGCCGTCGCTCTGATCTCGGTCAGGTTCTTTGCGCCCAGAAAAACCTCAGCTCTTGGAGAGGAAGTCCACGTGGAGGAAAGGAGGTTCCGGTTCCTCTGTCCGGGTCCTCAGCTGGTTCTTGGTCGGCTGTGGGGGGAGGAGAATGGAGGAGAGCTGAGCTGGCTCTGCAGGAGGAGCGGAGCTGCAGCGGTGCGGTCCTGCTGGTGTCTTCAGTCCGCTCCAGGGGAGTCCCTGCCGTTCTGCTCCACTGGGGAAAAGGGGCTTCACCGGTGAAGGAAAGCTGGTCCCAAAAAGTCCCAGCCAGCGGGTCAGTTCGGTACCGGGTTTAGTCCGTGGGAGAGACGTGCTGTGCACGTCCTACCTAGACAGAAACTTAAGTTGAACTGAAGATGGCGCCTCTGGTGACTCTGTTTGACTGGCGGGTGGAGCTCCCGCCCCCAGGGTCTGCTTGGCCAATCAGATGGTGATCTGGGTCCTCCCTCCTCTGCTATGGGGAGGAGCCTCACAAGCACCCTCGTGAGGTTGGCGGTGGTATTGCACCCTTATTAGGTTTTCTTCCGCTGTGAGGAAAGATGAGCGGCCATTACATGAGAGTTTCTTTGTTCTGAGCACATGGGAACGGAGGGGCAGCCATCTTGTCTGTGAAGGCAGACCTGGTGGTGGCCCCTGCTGGGAGAAAGCACCTCTTTGTCTGAGGTTTGAAGTCTGCTGTGTCTGAGGTTTGTGAAACAGGATGACGGTGGCATCCTGCTTTTACCTTGTGTTTACCTTTGGAGACGGACGGGGTGCCGACCTGCTGCTGACGTCACTCCGGTGAGTGTTTTCCATGTTGGTGAAGCTTGCGGGCGACTGAAGTGCTTGCTGTCTATCTCTTGCCAGGGCCGTTTCTTCCTATAGGCCAACTAGGCGAATGCCTAGGGCCCCCAAGCCACCAGGGGGCCCCAAAGCTGCATGTTCAACCTCTTCTGAGGATAATTAAAATGTCCTGTTTTTATCTGTAGCTAGCTCTTGTGTTTATTACACCTCTTATATGCTTAAAAATAAACGTTGGATATAATAAACTGCAATGATAAGCTGTGGCTGGTGCTTCTGTGGCATTATTAGTGTGTTGGACCACACTGTCACACAGCAAGTGACGTCACGTAGCGGCCGCCGAGAGGCCGCCGAGAGGATTAACAAAATGGCATCAAAAGAAATTATCCCAGCGGCGCGGAAAAACGGAAGAAAAAGAAGACTGAGGAAGAAAAACGTTCAAAGGATAAAGGTAAGTCATTTGTTGGTGATGTGGGCTGGAGAGGTGGAGGTGAAACCAAGTTTGTTTGGTTTATTTTGTTTTTTGTTTTTTGCAAGTTTGTTTATTTGTCCCACTTGCCAGCTAGCTAGCGTCGGATAAATGTTAGCCTGCTGCCGGCTGTTATCTGTTCGTCACAAACTCAGCTTTAAGGTTTGTGTCATGAAAGTTGGCCTGTCTTGCCGGGAATGATTGGCTGACTCCGTAAACCCATTCCTTCAGATTATAAGGAGGGAGGACATGTTGTAGTCTGCTCTGTCAGTGTTCAGTGGAAGTTGTCTCTCACATATTTTACACTTTATTTTATGATTAGTTAGAATTAATTTACTAAGTTTAGTGTGTATTGTATAGGGCTCTAATTAGGGACCGAGCCCAGAGGGCAAGGTCTCTACATTGTTCTTAAACTGCTACTGTTTTGTTTAGTTTTTAAAGAACTGTTTTAAAGGTTTGTTTTTAATCTATTAATCAATCAACATTTATTTAATAGAGCCCTTTACAACACCGTGACCAAAGTGTGTTCCAATAAAATTAAAGCATATGAATAAAAATAACTACATAATTTAAAGCCAATAAAGCAAACAATAAAACAAGATTAAACCAATAAAAACAAATACAAGAAATGTATTTGATTATTGTGTTTTAATTGATGTATAAATATTATTCATGGCGTTTTATTCTTATTTCAGACTGTTGTGGCAGTGGTTTATTTGTCTCAGTTTTATTACTTAAATACAATTTGCAAACTATTGCAGAAAACTCTTAAAAGTGGCAACTTTGTAACTGGATACAGACTTTAAAGGGACGCTGTACATCACAATGTTCAATATAAAAACATATTACCAGTAATTTTAATTTTCTGCATTACTGCAACAACACTAATAATAAAATAGAACATGTACTCAGGACCTATGTTTTGCTTGATAACCTAATGAACTTTGTCTTTGCAGGAGCAATTCTAAAATATTTCGGAGGCATCGAGCCTGAGTGATCGTCTGAACATCCTGACCAGGAAGCCCCAGGGCCATCAGGTATCTCCTTCTGTCCAGGAAGCTCCAGAACAATCACTAACATCAGAACCTCTTTCTGCCCAGGAAGCATCGGAGCAGAGGAAGATACAAATACAAACTCTTAGAGCAACTCCCTGTGTTGTGTCTTCCTTGGCAAGTGTGCTCACACCCGGTCAGACCCCTTTCATTGATAGTAAACTTCAACCAGGTCAAATGTTTCCATTACTCAACCTTTCCATAACACCACCTCACAATTTTAAGCAGTTTTGATTGTTGCACTTTAAAATACATGTTGATTTGTTATGTTTTCTTATTTAAAATAAACGTGTTTCTTTTTGTAAACACTCAGTCTGTTTTATATATTGACATATAGAGGATGTTTTTTCTCGTATTATAGTTTTATCGGTTTAACTTGCCTGAGTGGCTCAACTCTTATGACGTTTGATTTTAAAGGGACTTAAGGCAACTTTTCAAAATTTACCTCAGTACTGCCGCGATAGGTGCTGCGAGTAACTGCAGCCACCAGCCAAGGCGGCACGGGAGCGCGCACAAACATTTTACACAATGTCCGGCTTCACAGCGCTGCACCAGGGATGCTCCTGCTGTTTACTACGTCGCGGATTACTGCAGGACCACAGCGCATATTATGTGATTTTTGTAAGCATCCATTTTCACTCCCAAATGCAGCTGAAGTTCCCTCCATGAATCAAACGCATATCCAATATTTATTCGGGTGCTGCTTCGGTCATATTTTTACTTTTTTTTATTTATTTTTTTTGACTCACGAGATAACGCTGATAATAGGGCTGCGTTAGACGATTACTTTTGTAATCGATTAATCTAGGAAATAGTTCTTCGATGCATTGATTAATCTAACGATTCATTTTTAAATCCGTCGCGGAGCTCCTCTCCGCCTCCGTGTTTATGCGGCGGGTCCCCACGCGCTCCGCGGCCGTCACGGAGCGCGTCTCCGCCCGGGAGCAGAGATCCGGAGCTCTCCCGTCAGCCTCCGTGGGGCAGCTCCACTCGGCCCGTGGAAGCCGCCGCCTGCTTCACGCGCCTCCGTGGAGCAAGCCGCGGCGCGGCAGCTCCGGATCTCCGCTCCCGGGCGGAGACGCGCTCCGTGCCGGCCGCGGAGCGCGCGGGGACCCGCCGCATAAACACGGAGGCGCGTGAAGCAGGCCGCGGCTGCTGGAGCTCTCCCGTCGCCGCCGTGGAGCAGCTCCGCACCGTTTACCCAATCGGCCCCAACTCAGCAGGGAGCGCTGCTGAGACTGGCTGCCTGTGAGTGCTTTGGGACGGGGGAGGGGCTCACGCAGCACCCGCTGCTTGCTGAGAACAGCGGAGACGTCCTGTCACGTCTCCAGAGCACCAGAAAAAGCCGCTAAATTTGTCGCGAGTTACTTTTGACAAAAAAAGTCGAAAAGAGGCTTTGGAAAGTCGCCAGATTTAGCGAGAAAGTCACCAAGTTGGCAACACTGCCCGCCCCTGATCCCAGCAGTGTTTCAGTCCGTGTCCACGGCGGCCATGTTCTTCCTGTTCGGCACCGCACATACAGCGTCAATTTACGTCACATACCCACGATTGCGCGGGAAATTCGGACCCCGAACAGCAACAAATTATTTGGCACACAGCCTGTATAAGGCAACAGACAGAAACGCGGATTGGCCTGTTATTTTAGGTTTTTAATGCTTCACGACCCATTAGCATTGAATAAAGTGGAAATGCATGTGCAGTTTTTCACAAATCTTGCCTTAAGTCCCTTTAACCTCTTTTTAACAGTTCCTTTTAAATGCACAACGATCAAACTTAATGAAATCATGTCATGGAGCCAAATAAATCACAAAAGCATTCTTTCATCAACAGAAATGAATCGTGCTGCCCACACAAAGAAATATAAAGATATCTTTTAACTGTATTTGCGTGCCACACCGCCATCTTTGTCACTTCTGACTTCCATGTGGTCCCAAAAACACAAAATTAAGCACTCTACTGATCATCTGAGTCAATTGCATCTCGCCAAAACCAAACTCAAAACATTTGTGAGTTTTCTGGACACTTTCATTGGTTTATGGGCATGTTTCATACCTGAAATGATAAAGTAGAAGTGATGAGCTGTGGCTTCTCCTTCTCCGGATCATGCAGTTATGAGAGTGAACCAGAGGGTGAGGTGACAGATACCACAGGCTCACAGTGCCTCCTACTGGTTGGAGCGCTGCGACTACATTTCGATTTCACAAATCATACCTTTTATAGGTCTTTTTCACAAGATAATATAAACACATCAAAGGGCAAACTCAAATAAACACAAAAATATATTCACACAAGTGGGCACACACTGGTGGGCATCACATTGCCAACTCCCCAGTAAGGAAAGTCACTATTGGCTGTCCTAAAAGTCGCCAGAAGTCGCTAGATGAGGTCGTTACCTAATTTGCAATTGCATGTAATTGTAATGGATGCTGTAGGAGAGAGCAGTAACGTCATGGGAGAAGCAAAATGTGAGTTAAAAAAACACCCTAAATATGTTTAGAACTGCAAATGAATTTTCTTCTGTTGATTCTTGGTTTGTCAGCAAGTGAGCAGTGGCGTATTTGCGCACACGCGATTCATTTGAAGTGTGGAGGAGTGGTGTGGGTCTCCTCTCTGCTTTGACTGCAGCAGGGGGCGCTGCTGAGACTGGCCGCCTGTGAGTGCTTTGGGACGGGGGAGGGGCTCACGCAGCACCCGCAGCTCATTGAGGACAGCAGCTGCAGAACGAGACGTGCTAACAACTCCATGTTAGCGGATGGGAGATGCTAACAGCTACATGTTAGTGGATGGGAGATGCTAAAATCTCCATGTTAGCGGATGAGAGATGCTAACATCTCCATGTTAGTGGATGGGAGATGCTAACATGTCCATGTTAGTGGATGGGAGATGCTAACATGTCCATGTTAGTGGATGGGAGATGCTAACATGTCCATGTTAGTGGATGGGAGATGCTAACATCTCCATGTTAGTGGATGGGAGATGCTAACATGTCCATGTTAGTGGATGGGAGATGCTAACATGTCCATGTTAGTGGATGGGAGATGCTAACATGTCCATGTTAGTGGATGGGAGATGCTAACAGCTCTATGTTAGTGGATGAGAGATGCTAACAGCTACATGTTAGTGGATGGGGAATGCTAACTCAATCAATCAATCAATTTATTTTTGTATAGCCCAGTATCACAACAACAGTTGCCTCAGAGGGCTTCAAGATGTTACATTGGTCGGTAAAAGTAAAAACAGTGAATAAGCATAATGGTAATATGTCAATATTTACAGTAACGAGACAAAACGAAGCAACCACTGCCTTAGACCCTCACATCCGGCAAGAAAAAACTCCAAAAACCCAGTGGGAAAAGAAGAAATCTTGGGGAGAACCACAGTATGGAGGGATCCCTCTCCCAGGGACGGACAGCTTTGGCAACAGCTAGCATGAGACAATAAGAAGTAAAGCCTAGGACAATGTTGAGTACAGTCCGTTGGACGGTCCAGCACAGGAACCACGGATCCCAGCAGTAGAACCGAAGCCAGTCCACGGGCAGGACCGTCAGCAAAACGAAAGTAAACAATGCAGCGGAACACATTCCCTGTTACCTGTGGACAAATCTCCTCTTCCCCACGGATCAAGAGCAGCTCTCTGGTCTCGCTATCGTGCCACTGCTGGGTCATGTTGGCGAAGGAAATCTCACACTGTGTCCAGAAACAACAACTAGCGCGCTAATGTAGCTGCACTGCGTCGACGTCATCATGTAAGTTTCCAGATGTGTCCCTCCCACTAAAAGCCGGTACAAAGTGACCCGATAAATTACCAGGTCGTTTGACCCTGCAATTGACCCGGGTCGAGATCGCGGGTAAACCCTTTCCCACTGCCATGAGGAGCCAACAGTCAGCGGGTTTAAATGGGTTTTTTGGCCAGTGGGAAAGACTTCGTATTGTGATTCAACAATCACCAAACAACAACACGCCGCCCTCCGACGTGTTTGAGGTGTTGCTCAGCTGGAGCGCTTTACTCCAAGCAAGGTGGCGTCCAGCAGCTATGATGCTACACTTGATGATTCACTCCTCTCCAGCTCTGACCTCAGCTGAGCGCTTGGTTCCCTCTCTCGGCTACCGTGGGTGTTTGTATAACAGGTTATACAGGCTGTGCTATAAGCTGATATGTAACTCCTGAAATACAGCAGAGAGAGCGGCGCGGGCGGACCCCTGGCTTTCAGCTGTGTCAAATATACATTTATATGTCCAGTCGACATAGAGCTCTGGGCTTGTTCATACATTCCAAATGCACATGAACCAGCTATCACTTTATGACCTTTTTTCAAATTGTTGAAGTCTTTTTACGAAGGCTATCAAAACATTGATTTTTAAATTATAATTAGTCACAGAATTTGTCTTTGCCTGAATAATTCAGGCAATACAATTCAAGGTCAAGGTCAATTCAGGCTGAATTGCATGATCTATATATGCTACATGTAGGGCTGGACGATATGGCCATAAATTTTATCACGATATAATTCATAATTTCAGTCGATACGATATAATTCCGATATCGATATAAATAATACAAAAGCCTCAGAAAAACTGGTAAGAATCATGTACATAATGTACTACCTGTAAAACTAGAAATGATCTATCCAGGAAGCTCCTCCAGTATAAAATTTTAGAAATAAAAACTGCAATAAATTAAATGTTTACCTTTTATTTAAGAAATATGAAATCACTGTCAAATAAATGTAAGCTTCACCTTTTTCAATATAAATAGCTTTAACTTTACACTTAAATACAGTTATGTTATTGTTACAGATTCAAACAAAGCTGCTTCAACCAGGAAGAACAATAAAAGTGCTCAGAATTACTGCAACAAACAGAGAAAGAGTGAGCAACAACAAACATAAATATTACTGGGACTGGGAATTGAAATAACTGCCATACTCTCACCTTTTCAATATTCATAGCTTTAAATTTTAAACTACAACACAGTTTTTCTTATAGATTTAAATAAAGGTGCTTCAACCGGGAAGAAAAATAAAAGTGCTCAGAATTACTGAGGTTAAGTACAGAATTACTTAAGGTTGCAGTGATTATGGTGACACTGCAGCGAATCCCTGTACTGTTTTTTTTTTTTTTTTTTTTTGTGGTATTGGTCTTCACTGTTGCAGCGTCTTGTAAATTGTAGACGGTCCCTGAACCTCGCGGCACTACCGGCTGCTCATCGAAATCAATATTGTTTCTGATGCTTGATAGACAGATACGTTTAATAAAAATGAGCTTGTAGCAAACAGTCCACCTCACAGCGATGGGATGGAGGCGCCCTTTGTGTGTTACTGACGTTTTGTTGAAGAGTTATTGAGACCGAAAGTCCGCATCTGTCAATATGCTGCCAACTTTAATGGGCTGTTCAGTGAACGATATACCCAATTCGTGGCCACGAATTCATATTACGTGGGCACGATTTATAATTTCATGGCCACAAATTAGCTTTTGGAAGCTTGTTCAGTCGCATTTACATCACGAGTTCTCATTTTGGAGCTCAAACTTACCGCGGTGGAGCTTAGCTTGTAGCCTGAGCTGAGGACGGCCAGCTGTGGTGTGCTGCCGAGGACTGATCACTCTCTCACGGCGCGTTCTGTTCGGCTTGAATCAGCGGCGCGGTGAACAGCAGTTAATCATTTTGAAACGCATACTGTAATGCACTATACCGAAAATTTGTTTAAAATTCATATCACAGTTATTGAATAAAAATATACCGCGGTATATATTGCCATCGAAATTTTGTCCAGCCCTAGCGACATGTGGTTGCCTTGTGTAACCCAGTGTTAAGAACATTGTGGCGAGGTGAATCAGATAAAAGGAAGCCGGACAACGCCACCTTGGGGATTGCACCCAAGGAAATAAACTGAAATTAATGATGTGTGAGGACACTCGGGTTCGTGGCTTAAGAAGCAGGAGACGTGGGTTCTGGCTAACAGAAATATCTTTATTAAATATCAAAAACACATTCACTCTCTTAAAAGAAGGGGAAGAGGGGGAGCCCAAACAGGAGCTGAGGCTTACCGGTGGGACACGGGTAGTAGGGGAAATGAAGGCCTCGGAAGGATCACCCCAGACACACGTGGGCACTTTCACTCACTGAAAATAAAGGTGAACACACTCAAACCAAAAGGGGTGCACAGCACATCACACGGGAGGGAGACACCGTCACCCAGGAACACCGATGCCACCACCGTTGCTCTCAGCTTCTGGAAGGGAGGGAAGAAAGACAAGGGGAGTTAAAAAAGGCTCTCATTCATGCATTCAAAAAAAAAGAAAATAATTAACAACTAAACAGGAGTGGGAGGGCAGCCACAACTCACAAGTAAAATAAATAAATGCAAACCTGTAACTGCCACACCCAAACAAAACAAAAATAAATGAAAAATAAACAAAAGAATGAAAACAAAATTAAATAAGGAAACAATAGCCGAAAGAGCAACAAAATATACCAACACCTGTCTTAAACTAAAATAATCAAATCAAAAAGAGAAGATAACGCAAACAGATCGCTCCTGTCTTCCGCCTGGCATTCCACCAGCGTACAAGCCCGGTTCAGGTGGTCAGCCAGTTGCTTGGAGTGCAGCAAACTGTCGACGGCCGACTCCACGGAACAGAGGCAGACCAGGCAAAATTATGTGTGCCCACACTGGTCGTGGCAGCAACTCGGAAAGGCAAAACAGCAGGCAGGTTCCACTGCAGCTTGATTGGCCACTCCTAATACACAACTGAAAAAGACAGTCATACATCTGCTCAAACTGACTTAGAATACGGGTGTTCCTAAGTACCGGCCAAAAAGCATCTAACTGACACGCCCAGTAGGAGAGGTGGGGAGTCTGTGACCTGGAGACAGCCACCTACACACAAACAGCTGATTACTGCCAGCTGATCATGACAGGAGGGGAGCGCCTCCAGAAGGAAAACTGTACTCACTCATTTAGCAGCAAGTTGACTCACAGATGAAGGGGGAAAATGACCCTAAACGCAGCCCAGCAGACAACACGGCTCGCACGGCTCACACAGCTCACACCAGAAAGTGAGGAAGCCCAGGGGCCCTAAAAGACACTAAGGGCCAATCCCAATTCTACCCCTTTCCCCTCCCCCTCAGCCCTTGGCCCTACCCCTATCACTCTCCTACCCCTTTTAGAATAGGGCTGAGGGGAAGGGCTATCTTTGCAGCACTATGAATTGGGATCCCCCTTGGCCCTTTAAGCCCCGCTGCGCTCCTATCACAACAAAAAATTATGGATATTAGAAATGATAGAAATTACAGTAGAAATTACTTTTATTTTTTTTAATAATGGCATTATTATTTACCTTATATTTATTTTTGAGGTTCTCCCACTTTTTTGAAGCTTGCTGGGCTGTAACTTCCCCTTCCAAGCCATTTTATTTTATGAATTTCCTAAAGTAATACATATATGTTTATATAAACACGTTTTATTACTAACGTATTAGAGCTTAGACGAATAATATAATTTACTCCCATTGTGTTTTGGTGCTGTATTTTGATTTCAAAAACTTTTCTTCATTTTCACCTCTAAACTGAATCAGAAGTCGGGTTTCATCGGGGGTCCCTGTGTCAAACATATTACGTTAAAAACTTGATAAAAGATGATGTTAATACAGTGATTAGTGCTCTTCAGAAGTTACACATTTACGACTGGAAACGGTGCTACGCAGCGCTAAAACGTTAATCCATGACTGGGACACTGTCACGCTAGTATATCTATAAATTCAGTGAAGCAAATGCACTTTTTATAGCTTTTTAAATAGTATACAGAAAGCAATCTTACATTTGTGCGACTCCGTGGTGGGCGCCATGTTGTTTTTTTCTGTCCAATGTGAAACTCCGCCTACCTCTATTGAGAATAGGGAGCATCGATGCAGACTTCGCTGAAAGGGGTGAAATAGCCCTTCCCCTTACCCCGACCCCTATTCAAAAAGTAGAATTGGGATAGCCCTTAAGCCTCGTGAACGCGCATATCATAGGGGTAGGGGTAAGGGGTAGAATTGGGATTGGCCCTAAAAGACCAGCAAGACTGACTCATTTTGGTTTATTCGTTTACTGGTGTTTTCTTTTATTTTTATTGCGCGCTTTTGTATTTTGTAAATATACCATTTTGCATTCAAATCATTTTGCAAGTAAACGTTCCTCACTTGCACTCCTGTGTGTGTGTCCATGCTTTTACTCACCCTCGGCTCCCAGACGAATTTAGAGCTTCTGATCTGGCGTAACAGTCCCTTCATATTTTCATTTTTCTGAGGCAGCTGAATTGCTCAACCTAAATATCAAGGGTACATTTGTGCTACACTTGGTAATGAGCATGATTCCCCCTCAATTATTTCTGTTGTCATAAAAACAAATTAGCACAATGCGATGTACTCTTTCCCACTTATTTCATATGACACATTACATGACATTAACAGTAGCACATTTACAGCTGTTCATTCAGTTTATTTTTGTGAATCAATTCAAAAATATAACCCTAGTTTTTAAAACCACCAAAAGACACTCTGTTTGGGAATGAATTTACAAACTGGAAACTGCAAACTGAAACGAGAAAATTCTCGAGGAAATTTTGGCTTTGTGCCTACAACCTGCTGCCGAATCTGTGTGTGTGTGTGTGTATGTGTGTGTGTGTGTGTGTGTGTGTGTGTGTGTGTGTGTGTGTGTGTGTGTGAGAGAGTGTGTGTATAAAACTCCTCCATACTCCTCCTGTGAGCTCTGAGGGAGAGGAGTCATGACAGATTCTGCAGCTGCGCTGCTGTTGCCATAGAAACAAGCTCCACTCTCCAGCCATGACAGTGAATCCACAGTTTTTCATGCAGTGTGCAGGGTTGAAGAAATGTCGTTTCTTGGGGACCGAGAGGCGAAATTGAATTTTTTTTTTTTACACAGTGTGAGTCACAAGCCTTTCATGGATTTATCCTGAAAATTTCATGTCTGTAGGATCATCCATTCAGCCACAGCGAATGTGGGAAGATGAGTGAAGCTTTGGAATCAGGTGAGAAAATCTGTCTCCAAAATGTATTGAAGCGGATGGAAGAAATTCCTGCACTCTCCTCAAACAAATGCATCTGGAGAGAGAACCTTTTGAGATAGAGACAAAATGACTTGATTGTGATCATCACAACAAAAATCCCTACGTTTTGAGGTATAATTTTTGAAGATTGAGCCAGAAATGTGGCCAGGATGACGAGAGAGAGAAATTCTTTTGGGTTTGAATCGAGAGCCTGCCGCACTCTAATTTAAATATGCACACTCTAATCTCTCCAATACACACCCATTATAAAGTCACAAAAATGACTGATGCACTCTCTGTACTTTAAGGCCCATAGTTTAAATTTGGTAAAAGATATTGAAATGAGGTTTGCACATCTGCGTAGAGGACAAAAATGCCTACGTTTTGATATATAAATTACGTCTCTACATGAAAGTATGGCGACTCACTGTGGAGTTGTTCGGGGATTAATTTTTTGGTGTCACAGTTTAGATGATAAAGTGGCAAGCATTGGTAACGCAGCACCTAGCAACTGTTGCTAAGTAACATGATGTAATCGAAATGAAAGCCATTCTGTAGCCTTTCAAGTGCAGTTTCTGCAGTATAATGTTTACATCTCTTCACAAAGGTGGAGAGCAAGATAGGGAGAAATTCATTTTCTATTAGCTGTGAGATAGAGAGAGAGGCCAGTTGTACAGACCAAACTACGATATTCAGAGGACATCAACAGCAGTCATGGACATTAATCGAAGAGAACTGCAGCGGGGAATCAGTCAGGAGGTTAAAACCTTCAAACAAAAGTTAACGGGGAGACAATGGAACTTGTTGAAGTCAGGGACTCCAGACTTTGCTTCAACAGTAGTTTTAGCAGAGTTTGTTATGAACGTCATTGACTTATCGTCAAAATATTTTTTTGAGAAGATTGACGATGAAGTTAATCTGACAGAGCAGATGGTTAAGGACTCTCTCAGTGCCACACTTCCTGAGAGTTTAGCTCTGTATTTTGATGCTCAGGTAGACTATGCTGACATCTCAAGGAGCCTGATCCAGTCTCTGGCTGAAGAAGTCACAGTACGTGTGAATTCAGCTCAGTCTGGAGGGGCAGCAGAAAAGCCGACTCTTGGTCAACCTGTCACTCCACCTGAGCGACTGCACAAGGTGCTTCAAGTTGCAGAAGAAATGATGAAGAACATTCTTCAGGAGATGTCACATAGTATTTTTGGAAAAAAAGAAACGCTGAGGAAAAGTGAGGCAGAAGGAAAGACAGGACGGGACACTGAAGGAGTAACAGACCACTTCAAGTGGTCAAAGCCAAAAGAGATGTTCACTGTCATCTGGGAATTTCTTGAAGAAATTGCCTTTCCTCTTCTCGATGACATCCTTGATCCTGATTGCCAGGAAGTGAAATATAAGCTTGCTCAAGTCAGTAAGAGAGCCTCAGAATTTGCTGATGATATTCTGAGGGATTTCAGGGCTCAGAATGTCTGGAGTAGATCTGGAAATGTGCAGCCAGAACAGAAGTACAGACAGATGCTGAAAGTTGCTGCTGATAGAATCATGAACGTTTTGGATTGGGTGTTTTCAATAGTGTATATTTGCCGCATTGTGGTAAAACTGGACACCAGTGACTTCTCACCATTTCAAGACCAGAAGGCATTGCTGACAGTGCTGGAGCATGTTGAATCTGTTCTCACATTCCAAAAGGTTCAAATGCCAAAAGTCAACGTGTTCCCCAACATTTGCTCCATTTTTCAAGAGCACCTCTTTGGTAATACAAAGCCTGATATTGAGGGAAAAGTGAAGCAATATTTTTCAATGAGGGAGTGGTGGCTGAGCACTCACTATAAGAGCTACCGGAGCAAGGTGATGCTCACTTTACATGATGCTCAACAGGTGATCACAGCTTCACCTGAGGGTCCAGAACCTGATCTGAATATACCTATTGAGCCACAGTCACCTGTGGTGATACAGTCATTTTCAATGTACCTGGACCCTCCAGGTACCCTTAAGAAATTGTTGATACCTGTCACCTTGTCATGTGACTCAGTGGAGGTGCAGGCCAAGGCGCTAGTGGATTCGGGAGCTTATCGTAACATCATCTCGGAGAAGCTGGCGCAGAGGCTGGGGGTCGCCTTCGACACGTGTGCTCCAGCCAAACGTCTCAACAATGGTTTGGGAAAACCACTTCCTATCCTCCAGTTTTGTACAGTCCCAGTAACACTACTTTCCCCTGGCAACCACATGGAGAAGATCAGTTTCCATATATTACGTCAGGCCAGCCACGAGGTGGTCCTTGGATACAGCTGGCTGGAGCTCCACAACCCTCTCATCTCCTGGACCAGGGGAAGGTTGGTCTCATGGAGCACACACTGCCAAGTCAAGTGTCTCCAGTCCGCGGTCTGTTCTCCATCTCTGCCTATCCATCAGCCTGCCGAGAAGGCCTCTATGCTCTCCTTGGTGCCTCCGGTTTTTCATGACTTGGCTCCTGTATTCAGCAAATCCAGAGCATTTTCGTTACCCCCTCACACATCCTATGACTGTTCCATCGAGCTGGTGAAAGGAGCGACCTTGCCATCTGTACAGGAGAGATTCTACAGCCTGTCGAGACCCAAGATGGAGGCCATGGAAGTATACATCAAAAACGCACTAGAAGCCGGAATCATCCGACCCTCCTCGTCTCCTCTCGGGGCAGGCTTCTTTTTTGTTGGTAAGAAGGATGGCTCTCTTCGTCCGTGCATCAATTACAGTCAGCTCAACAACATCATGGTCAAGGACAAATACTCGTCCCTTATGGACTCTGATTTGAGTTTGTTCCGTCAAGCCACCGTGTTAACCAAGCTGAAATTGCGCAATGCGTACCACCTGATTCGCATCCGAGAGGGAGATGAGTGGCTGACGGGGTTCACGACACCGCTGGGGCATTATGAGTACCTGGTCATGCCCGTCGGCCTCACCAACGCCCCAGCAGTGTTCCAACGTCTAGTTAATGATGTGCTGAGAGACTTCCTCAACACTTTCGTTTTTGTTGAACAGTATTATGAGGATGATATTGTGGTGTTCTCTAAATCCAAGGAGGACCATGTCAGCCATGTCCGGCAGGTGCTACAGAGACTCTTGGAGAACCGGTTGTATGTCAAGGCGGAGAAATGTGTATTCTTCTCTGCTTCCACGTCATTCATGGGGCTTGCCATCGAGGACTCGATCCAGGCGGATCCGGCTCAGGTCAAGGCGGTGGTAGACAGAGGCTACAGTCAGGTGGCAGTTCCCCTCACCCAACTCACATCCACCAAGTCACACTTCACCCGGTCTGGGGAGGATAGGAGGGGCGTCGCTCGTCTCAAGGAGTGCTTCAGCAGTACCTCCATCGTGAGGCAGGTGATCCCAGCCCAGCAGCTTATCGTGGATGTGGATGCATCTGACTCTGGGGTCGGTTCCGTCCTCTCGCAAAGATCATCTGAGGATCACCTAGAACCACAGTTGCCTATGAAAACAGAGTCACCTGTAGAAACAGAGCTGCCTGAGAAAACAGATATACTGGTGGAAACAGAGTTTCCAAAGAGCCAATACCTCCTTCAGCAATTGTTGATACCTGTCACCTTGTCATGTGGGTCAGTGGAGGTACAGGCCAAGGCGATAGTGGATTCGGGAGCTACTGTGAGTGTCATCTCGGAGAAGCTGGCACAGATGCTGGGGATCACCACTGACATGTGTTCTCCAATCGGACATGCATACGATCCATCCGGAGTCGGACTTCCTTTACTCAATTTTTCTATAGGTCCAGTAACACTACTTTCCCCTGGCAACCATAGGGAGAAAATACATTTCTTTATATTACCTGGGTGCATTGATGAGGTGGTCCTTGGATATCCATGGCTGTGGCTCCACAACCCTCTCATCTCCTGGACCGGAAAAAAAAATGGTTTTATGGGGCACACACTGCCAAAATAACTGTCTCCGGTCCACGGCCTGTTCTCCATCTCTGCCCATCCATCAGTCCATCGAGGAGGCCTATGATCTCTCCCTGGTGCCTCTGGTTTTCCATGACTTGGCTCCTGTATTCAGCAAATCAAGAGCATTGTCGTTACCCCCTCACATGCCATACGACTATTCCATCGAGCTGGTGAAAGGAGCCACCTTGCTATTCGAGAGATTCCACAGCCTCTTCGGCCTCGAGAGGGAGGCCATAAAAGTACACTTCAATGACATACTAAAAGCCGGAATCATCCGACCCTCCTTATCTCCTCTCGGGGCAGGCTTCTTCTTTATTGGTAAGACGGATGACTCTCTTCGTCCGTGCATCGATTACAGTCAGCTCAGCAACATCACGGTCAAGGACGAATACTCGTCCCTTATGGACTTTGATTTCAAGTTGCTGCAGGGAGCCACCATCTTTACCAAGCTGGACTTGCACAATGCGTACCACCTGGTTCGCATCCAAGAGGGAGACGAGTGGCTGACGGGGTTCAAGACACCGGTGGGGCATTTTGAGTACCTGGTCATGCCCTTTGACCTCACCAACGCCCCGGCAGTGTTCCAACGTCTAGTTAATGATGTGCTGAGAGACTTCCTTAACACTTTCGTTTTTGTGCATCTTGATGAAATTCTGGTGTTCTCTAAATCCAAGGAGGAACATGTCAGCCATGTCCGGCAGGTCCTACAGAGGCTCTTGGAGAACCGGTTGTATGTCAAGGCGGAGAAATGTGAATTCTTCTCTGCTTCCACGTCATTCCGGGGGTTTTTCATTGCCGAGGGGGGTTTCGTCATCTCGACACCCCCTTCTCTCGCAGAGAGAAACCGCAGCGTGTGGGATTGGGGGCTGAGCACTTGGTATGAGAGCTACTGGAGCAAGGTGATGCTCGCTTTACGTGACGCAAAACAGGTGATAACATCTCCTTTCAGAGCTGTTTTCACAGCTCTTTCCACAACTGTGTTTTCACAGGCAACTGTGGAACCACGGTTGCCTGTGAAAACAGAGGTACCAGTGGGAACAGAGTTTACTGTGGAACCAGAGTTGCCAGTGGACCCGGAACCACTCATTGAAATCGAACCGCCAGTGGACCCACATTCCTCTGAGAAGTCACAGTCACCTGTGGAACCACAGCTGCCTGTGAAAATAGAGTCACCTGTAGAAACAGAGTTGCCTGAGAAAACGGAGATACCGGTGGAAACAGAGTTTCCTGAGGAACCAGAGTTGCCAGTGGACCCGGAACCACTCATTGAAATGGAACCGCCAGTAGACCCACATTCCTCTGAGAAGCCACAGTCATTTTTGGAACCACAGTTGCCTGTGAAAATAGAGTTACTTCCAGAAACAGAGTTGCCTGAGAAAACGGAGATACCGGTGGAAGCAGAGTTTCCTGAGGAACCAGAGTTGCCAGTGGACCCGGAACCACTCATTGAAATGGAACTGCCAGTGGACCCACATTCCTCTGAGAAGCCAGGGTCGCCTGTGCCTCAGTCCCAAACAGAGGTTGAGGTGGCTGATCCTGCTGAGGCTGTTGGTCACACACAGGAAGAAACAGAAAAAGAGAAAGTTTCCAAAGCACAGCTTCATCACATGCTGTCCAAGCTGATATCACGCATCTTTAAAAAGGCTAATCTGGACCGTATTGAAAATTATAGTCATAAAACTATTGACTGGCTGCTGCAGGAAGTTTGGCCTGAAGTCAAGGCTGCACAGATTTCTGTCACACCTGAAAAAGTTAAAAAGATGGACAAGCACATTTTCAAGGCACTCTGCAAAAACTGGGGTTCACGAGACATTGTTATCATTGTGATGACATTGCAAGAAAAAGAGGTCACTGAATACATCACCTCTTTTGTGATTGCAAGTATCACAGCCCCAAAAAAGAGCCCTAATGTCTTCAGCAGGATGTTCTCTGCTCTGAGGAAGACCATCTCCCGGCCTTTCAATCATAAAACCGTTGACAACTGAATGAGACTTTCAGGTCATGTAGCCATGAGGCAGACAGCTCGACTCTAGAGCTCCCTGGTCTTCAAGAAGAAAAAAACAAAAACATTGACCATCCATCCATCCATCCATCCATCCATCCATCTTCTACCGCTTATCCGGGGCCGGGTCGCGGGGGCAGCAGTCTCAGCAGGGATGCCCAGACTTCCCTGTCCCCAGACACTTCCTCCAGCTCCTCTGGGAGGATCCCAAGGCGTTCCCAGGCCAGCCGAGAGACATAGTCTCTCCAGCGTGTCCTGGGTCTTCCCCGGGGTCTCCTCCCAGTGGGACATGCCCGGAACACCTCCCTAGGGAGGCGTCCAGGAGGCATCCTAAACAGATGTCCGAGCCACCTCAGCTGGTTCCTCTCGATGTGGAGGAGTAGCGGCTCTACTCCGAGCTCCTCCCTGGTGACTGAGCTCCTCACCCTATCTCTAAGGGAGCGCCCAGCCACCCTACGGAGGAAGCTCATTTCAGCCGCTTGTATCCGGGATCTTGTCCTTTCGGTCATGACCCAAAGCTCATGACCATAGGTGAGGGTGGGAACGTAGATTGACCGGTAAATCGAGAGCTTCGCCTTTCGGCTCAGCTCCTTCTTCACCACAACGGACCGATACAACGACTGCATCACTGCAGCCGCTGCACCGATCCGCCTGTCAATCTCACGCTCCATCCGTCCCCCACTCGTGAACAAGACCCCAAGATACTTGAACTCCTCCACTTGGGCTAGGGTCTCTCCACCAACCTGGAGGGGGCAAGCCACCTTCCTCCGGTCGAGGACCATGGCCTCGGATTTGGAGGTGCTGATCCTCATCCCTGCCGCTTCACACTCGGCTGCGAACCGCCCCAGTGCATGCTGTAGGTCCGGGTTCGATGAAGCCAACAGGACAACATCATCTGCAAAAAGCAGAGATGAAATCCTGTGGTTCCCGAACCGGACCCCCTCCGGCCCCTGGCTGCACCTAGAAATTCTGTCCATGAAGATTATGAACAGAACTGGTGACAAAGGGCAGCCCTGCCGGAGTCCAACATGCACCGGGAACAGGTCCGACTTACTGCCGGCAATGCGGACCAGACTCCTACTCCGGTCATACAAAGACCGGACGGCCCTTAACAAGGGGCCCCGGACTCCGTATTCCCGGAGCACCCCCCCACAAGACACCACGAGGGACACGGTCGAATGCCTTCTCCAAATCCACAAAACACATGTGGACTGGTTGGGCAAACTCCCACAAACCCTCGAGCAACCTATGGAGGGTATAGAGCTGGTCCACTGTTCCACGACCAGGACGAAAACCGCATTGTTCCTCCTGGATCCGAGGTTCGACTATCGGTCGGATCCTCCTCTCCAGTACCCTGGAATAGACTTTCCCGGGGAGGCTGAGGAGTGTAATCCCCCTATAGTTGGAGCACACCCTCCGGTCCCCCTTTTTAAACAGGGGGACCACCACCCCGGTCTGCCAATCCAGAGGCACCGTCCCTGACCGCCACGCGATGTTGCAGAGACGTGTCAACCAAGACAGTCCCTGCACATCCAGAGACTTAAGGTACTCAGGCCGAATCTCGTCCACCCCCGGTGCCTTGCCACCGAGGAGCTTGCCAACCACCTCAGTGACTTCAGCTTGGGTGATGGACGAGTCCACCTCTGAGACCTCAGCCTCTGCTTCCTCCACGGAAGACATGGCGGCGGGATTGAGGAGGTCCTCAAAGTATTCCTTCCACCGTCCAACAATATCCCCAGTTGAGGTCAGCAGCTCCCCACCTCCACTGTAAACAGTGTTGGCGGAGACCTGCTTTCCCCTCCTGAGGCGCCGGACGGTTTGCCAGAATTTCTTCGAGGCCGACCGATAGTCCTCCTCCATGGCCTCCCCGAACTCCTCCCAGACCCGAGTTTTTGCCTCCACAACTGCTCGGGCTGCAGTTCGCTTGGCCTGCCGGTACCCGTCAGCTGCTTCGGGAGTCCCATGAGCCAGCAAGGCTCGATAGGACTCCTTCTTCAGCTTGACGGCAGCCCTTACTTCCGGTGTCCACTACCGGGTTCGGGGGTTGCCGCCACGACAGGCACCGGAGACCTTACGACCACAGCTCCGAGCAGCTGCTTCGACAATGGAGGTGGAGAACATGGTCCACTCGGACTCAATGTCCCCAGCCTCCCTCGGGACATGAGAGAAGCTCTCCCGGAGGTGGGAGTTGAAAGCCATGCTGACAGAGGGTTCCGCCAGACGTTCCCAGCAGACCCTCACAACACGTTTGGGTCTGCCAAGTCTGTCCGGTTTCCTCCTCCGCCAGCGAATCCAACTCACCACCAGGTGGTGATCGGTCGACAGCTCTGCCCCTCTCTTCACCCGAGTGTCCAAAACACGCGGCCGGAGGTCAGATGACACGACAACAAAGTCGATCATCGACCTCCGACCCAGGGTGTCCTGGTGCCAAGTGCACTTATGGACACCCCTGTGCTCGAACATGGTGTTCATTATGGACAAACTGTGACTTGCACAGAAGTCCAATAACAGAACACCACTCGGGTTCAGATCGGGGAGGCCGTGCGATCCAATCACCCCCTTCCAGGTCTCACTGTCGCTGCCCACGTGGGCGTTGAAGTCCCCCAGTAGAACAATGGAGTCCCCAGTCGGAGCACTGTCCAGCACCCCTCCCAGGGACTCCAAGAAGGCCGGGTACTCTGCACTGCTGTTCGGCCCGTAAGCCGAGACAACAGTGAGGCACCTATCCCCAACCCGAAGGCGCAGGGATGCAACCCTCTCGTTCACTGGGGTGAACTCCAACACATGGCGGCTGAGCTGTGGGGCTGTAAGCAAACCCACACCAGCCCGCCGCCTCTCACCGCGGGCAACGCCAGAGAAGTGGAGAGTCCAGCCCTTCTCGAGAGGTTGGGTTCCAGAGCCCAGGCTATGTGTGGAGGTGAGCCCGACTATATCTAGCCGGTACCTCTCAACCTCCCTCACAAGCTCAGGCTCCTTCCCCACCAACTAGTGACATTCCATGTCCCTAGAGCCAGTCTCTGTGTCTGGGGATCGGGTCGCCGGGCACCCTGCCGTCGGCTGCCACCCAATCCACACTGCACCCGGCCCCTACGGTTCCCTCGGTGGGTGGTGAGCCCACCAGAGGTCAGGCCCACGTCGTCCCTTCGGGCTGAGCCCGGCTGGGCCCCGTGGGCAAAGACCCGGCCACCAGGCGCTCGCTTACGAGCCCCAACCCCAGGCCTGGCTCCAGGGTGGGGCCCCGGCTGCGCCATACCAGGCGACGTAACGACCTTTGTTCTTTTCCTAATCATAGGGGGTTTTGAACTGCTCTCAGTCTGGCCCGTCACCCAGGACCTGTTTGCCATGGGAGACCCTACTAGGGGGCATAAAGCCCCCCGGCAACATAGCTCCTGGGATCATGCGGGCTCTCAAACTCCCCCACCACGTTGAGGTGGCAGTTCTAGGGGGAGAAAAAAAAAAACATTGACATTTATTCAATTTAGATTTATATAGTGCCAAATACAAAACAGCAATTTCTCAGCACTTTTACAGAGAAACCCAACACATGAGCAAACATGGGGAAAGGAAGACTCCCATTTAAAAAGAAGAAATGTTTGCAGAACCAGGCTCAGAGGTGGCGGCTTTCTGCTGTTTCGGCTGTGAGTTGAAAGGAGAGAAATGAAGAGGACAGACTGTCATGGTTCAGACTCAGAGACTCAGGCACGGACAGAGACACAGCAGAACAGGTGTACTTCAAACAATTTTATTTACAGAAAAAACAAGCACAGAAACCAAACCAATCCAGTTATTCCAAAAATTCACAGAGGAGCATCTTAAGAACAGAAATAGCAATCCAAGCCTAACTGAAGGCTTATGTTTAAGAACATAAACAAGGACTGTGCAGAAACCTAACCAGCCAAAAGCAAACCAGGACTGAAGGGAACCAAGGATCTAACCACTGAACCAAAAACCCACCACGACAATCCAGTGAGGGACACAGCTTGCCGAGGAGGAAGCATAAAGGTGGTGGTATAGTGGATGCTCAGCCAGTGAAGAGATTGGATGGAAATGCTGATGCAGCAGCCCAGAGGGGTGAGGTCTGAGGGACTTTTCCAGCAGAGTCAGAGCAAAGCAGAGGAGGCTCAGGGGCGTCATCCAGGACGGGGTGCAGCAGGGTGGTTCCTGAAGGTCGCAGAGGACATGCTGTTTAGAGCAGAGTGGAGAACAGCACAGCAGAGTGCATCAGACAGCAGCAGAGCAACACAGGTACGACTGACTGTTGGTCGTATTACGGTCCGACGCTGCACTGTGGTCTGAGACAGCTTTATAGGGTGATGAATTGTTTGGTGAAGACCCCACTGCAGGTGAATGCACTCAGGTAATCAGCTGCTTCCCTGTATCAGTCCACACCCCACTCACCAGAAACATATGCCCACCCACAGAAAAGGAAAGGAGGGGAGAAAACAAAAGCAAGGACTGCCACTAGCTGAAGCTGGAGGTAAGGGGCATGATGGACAGATTCTCTGAACCAGCTCAGCATTGCTCCACTCGTGTGTGTGTGTTGTGATACCCTTCATCTCAGGGTATGTGTGTTGCAACTTTGAGTCATTAGTTTATTGCTTGGTGGCGTAATGATTGATTAAGGCTGTATTGATTTCATGGTAATTTAGAAGGGGCACAGGGCATGACAGTACCTCTCTCCAAAGGTACATCTACTTGCACACCATGGGGCAATCATCCCAGGCAGAGGAGAGGGGCAGACATGACAGGCTCAAACAGGACACGGACTCTGCAGCGGACGGGGAATCGGAACTGTGGACACAGAATCTGCAGGGGACAGGGGGAATCGGTACTTTGGACACAGACTCAGCAGGGGACGGCGGGAATTGGAACTGCGGACACAGATTCGGCAGGGGATGGGGGAATCTGAACTTCTGACACAGACTCAGCAGGGTACGGGCGGAATCGGCACTGCGGACACAGACTCGGCAGGGGATGGTGGGAAGGGAACTGGGGACATAGACTCGGGAGGGGACGGGGGGACAGAACTGCGCCCAGCAGAAAGCTGACGGGGAATCGGAACTGGGAATATACACTTGGCAGGGAACAGGGGAATCGGACCTGCGGACACTGACTCGGCAGGGAACGGGGGGTGTAGCTACACCGGTCCAAAGCAATGGTGACGCTTCATACTGATGTCTTTTGCAAGTTTATTCGATCTCTCTTCCTCGCCATAGACACCGTGAAAACTACAAAAAAAATAAAACAAAACATATTTACAAAACATCGATTTCGTCAAGTCTCTCACAACATCCGGCATTTAAAGCTACAAACAATCGTGAAATGACAGGAAACCATTTTAAAAACACACACAACAACATATGAAAGCATAAAGTGCAAGTTACCGTGTGCGCCTCCTGGACCGTGTAGAATGTTGCAGTTTTGCAGCCGTGCTTGCTTACTTTCAGATCAAGTTGGCGTTCGGCTGAGCAGCCAACTCGGCGTTCTCCGCCATGCAGCCTCTGCCACTGACGCTGTGCATATGACCTCTGACTCGGGTCATGTGACTCGGACTATAGTAAATCAAATTGTTTAAACTTACTTTACATAGAAAAAATATACTCTTTATTCAACTAACATTTTATAAAGGTAATATATCTTAAAATCACTTTTTAATAAACCATGAATTAAAACAATGAAATTAAGACAATAGAAAACACACTCATTCAATGACAGAAAAAATGTCCCATAGACTGTTACAGGGGGAATCGGAACTGCACCCAGTAGAAAGCGGACGAGGAATCAGAACTGGGAACACAGACTTGGCAGCTGACGGGGGAATCGGAACTTTGGACACAGAATCTACAGCGGACGGGGGAAATCGGAACTGTGCCCAGCCGAAACAGGAACGGGGGGACGGACCTGCGTTCAGCCCAGCAGAAACTGGAACGGGAGGACGGAACTGCGCCCAGCCCAGCAAAAACGGGAACAGGGAATCAGAACTGGGGAGACAAACTCAGTAGGGGACGGGGGGACAGAACAGCACCCAGCAGAAAGTCGACGGGGAATCGGAACTGGGAACACAGACTCGGCAGGGGACGGGTGGAATAGGAACTGGGGAGACGGACGGGGGTAGTCAGAGTCTAATGTTATAAGTGTGAAAAAAAAAATACAAAATAAATCACAAATTCACAATATATGTAGGAGTCATAATATTGTGTGTGTATGTGTGACTGGGTGTTTAAGGTTTCTATGGTGATGTAATGCATGTGGTAATGGCCATGATTGACAGGTAGCTTTCAAAAGGGCGTTTTACCTGCAGTCAGCAGGAGAGAGGAGAACGGGTGCCACAACTTTTGTTGACCGCTTGTCACTTGTTTACTTGTACATTTGTTTGTTAGTTGCAGTCGCATGTTTATTGCGGTAGCCACATACCCGCATGTCCGTGTGCCATCCCATGTCAGTGTACATGCCGCTCACCTGGTGCAGCCACAGTGTTTGTGCAAGCAGCAATTGTTGCATTTCCATGGGGGCGTGTCCATGATGGCTGCCTAGAGGTGAACACGCTTGCTTTTCCTCCTGCACGTGTAGCCCAGGTTTTAAAATGCCTTTTTGGTAAAATTTATTTCATTTTTTTTTTTTTTTTTTTTTCAATTTTATTTATGGAACATTTTCAATGAACAAAACAGACAGTATATCGGTTCATGAAAGGCAGGATAAAATAAAAAATGATGTCTGTCAACACCCATCCCCATCCACCCACCCAACCCACAGGCCAAAAATAAATAAATAAAATTAAATAAATAAAAAAAAAAATAAAATAAAAAATAAATAAATAAATAAATAAACATACCAATATAGTACATAAATAAGAGAGAAACCTTAAGAGTTCAATTTCAGCTTAGCCTAATACCACAGTCCCTCCCCCACCCTCTCATGTTGTTTAATCGATATTCTGAGGAAAATTTAGAGAGTCAAAGTACCGCAGAAAAGGGCCCCAAGTGGCATGAAATGCCTTGATTGAGCTTCTGATAGAGAACCTCAGCTTTTCAATTTTAAGATTATAAAGCACCTCACGGATCCATCGGACATGTGAAGGGGAATGGGAAACCTTCCAATTGAGTAAAATTAATCTTCGAGCCAAGAGTGTGGTAAATGATATAGCCCGCTTTAAAGCTTTTGGCAGATCTGAGGAAGGGGAGACACCAAAAATCGCAGAGATAGGGTTGGGCGCAACATAAAACCCATATGCCTCACTCAGTGTATTAAATATTTCTGCCCAATACTGTTGCAAGTTTGGACATGCCCAGAACATGTGCGAATGATCGGCAGGAGAAAGGTGGCAACGGCTGCACTCGTCTTTTACTGAGGGATAGATCTTGGCTAATTTTGAATTAGTATAGTGTACCTTATAAATGACCTTGCATTGAATTAATCTGTGTCGAGCACAAATCGAAGACGCGTAAACAAGTGCCAATGCAGAGTTCCACTGTTTCTCTGTAATTGTTATATTAAGACTCTCCTCCCAACTAGTTTTAAGAATATCGGGGGGTGTTAATATTTCTGACCATATGAGTTTGTAAATAATTGATATACCCCCTTTGATGGTAGGGTCAACCAGAAGAAGAGAGTCTAAAAGGGTTTCTGGAGGACGGTTCGGAAAATGCGGAAACACTTTCTTGACATAGTCCCGGGCTTGGAAAAAACGGAAAAAATTATGACTCGGAAGGTGATATTTATCAGACAGTTGGGCAAAGGAGGAGAATACGCCATCAGTATACAAATCTATAACTGACTTAATGCCCATGTTGTACCAGATTTTAAATCCCCTGTCTAAGGATGGTCCAAACGCGCAGTTTCTAAATACAGATGTCAGAGCTGAGGGGCCGACAAGACCGAACTGCTTCCTAAGTTGACTCCATACTTTCAAAGAAATTGAGGCAACAGGGCAACCATGCAGTCGTGGCAGGGGAAGTTGTGAACATAAAATAGACCGAAAAGAAAATGGCGAAGACATTTTCTCTAAATGCACCCAGATCGGAACAGAGTCCTCTTCATCATACATCCAAAATAAAATTTTTTGTACATTCGCAGCCCAATAGTAATGCCTGAAGATCGGGAGGGCAAACCCTCCTCTCTCCTTAGGGGACTGTAAAACTGATTTACGAATTCTGGCCGGTTTTCCCGCCCATAAGAAAGCTGAGATAGTTTTATCTAATTTAACAAAAAAGGACTTATTAAGAAATATTGGGAGATGTTGAAACATGTAGAGAAACTTCGGGAGAACTACCATTTTCACCAAACTTATTCGCCCCGCCAGCGAAACAGGCAGAGTTGACCAGCGAGCAAAATCTGCCACGGTCTTCTCCATCAAAGGGGTTAGATTCATACGGTACAGGTCTGACAAGAATGGTGTAATTTGGATACCTAAATACCGAAAACCATTACATGACCATCGAAATGGAACAATCGTAGTTGGAAGTGATTTGGCAAGTGCATTGACAGGCATGAGTTCACTTTTTTGATAGTTGAGCTTGTAGCCCGATATACGGCTATATTTGTTAAGGACACTTAGAATTGTAGGAAAAGAAGAAACGGGATCTGAGACATAGAGAAGAAGATCGTCAGCGTACAATGAGACCTTATGTATAGTATTGTGTCTAGTTATACCTCTAAACGAGGCCTCAGAGCGCAACCAAATGGCTAAGGGCTCGATAGCCAAGACAAACAAAAGTGGGGACAAAATTTATTTCATTTTTAAATAAACAATTCATTTGAATGGCCTTAGGAATTCTTTAAAAAGAGAGAGTTCATTTATATTGAAATGCATACATATTAAAAGTGTTTAACACAAGAGGAAAAAAGAAGCAAGATTATTTATGGCCAGTGTTATTCTGTGTGTGGTTATAGAGAAAAGCACTGAGAAATGACCTCAATGGCTAAGCCAATCACTGAATCCCGTCAGCCTCACGTGACTCCTGTAGTTCCGCCTCTGGGACGCTACTTCCTGTTAGCCCCTCTTCCTAGTTGTTTCATGTGCTGTTTTGATCCCGGTTCTGATAAAATTCATGGCCATCCATCGAAAATAATCTTTTAAATGGACTTCTGTCAAATCTTGATGATGTTAGATAGCTGTTGACTGCTGTATTATTGCGTTTGGACTTTATAGAAAAATTTCAGTCTGGATTCCGCCCATTTCACAGTACAGAGACGGCCCTGGTCCGCGTCATCAATGATTTACTGGTGACTGCTGACCGTGGCTCACCATCCCTCCTCCTTCTGTTAGATTTGTCGGCCGCTTTTGACACTGTTGATCACACCATCCTGCTCCATCGGCTCCGGACCACGGTCGGACTCTCTGGTACAGCACTAAGCTGGTTCAAGTCATATCTCATGGATAGAACAGAGTATGTTGCCCTTGGACAATCAACATCATCACCACACACTGTCACCTGTGGAGTACCACAAGGGTCTGTCCTTGGTCCAACCCTGTTCACCATCTACATGCTCCCCCTAGGTCAGATAATTAACAAACACAAGGTTTCTTTTCACTGCTACGCTGATGACACACAGTTATATATGAAAATGGACTCCACACTCCCTTCAGCTCTGCCAGCTACATTTCAAGCCTGCCTGGAGGAGATTAAGGCATGGATGGCAACCAACTTTCTCCAATTCAACAGCAATAAAACTGAAGCCATTATCATAGGCACTCCACATCAGACCCAGTCTCTCTCCCTCAATAGCATCCCCATTTTGGATCACAACATTCCCCTGTCCACCTCTGTTACCAACCTAGGAATTAGGTTGGACTCTCATCTCTCATTTGACGCCCACGTCCGCCACCTCTGCAAGGTCTCTTTCTTCCATCTCAAAAACATCTCCAAACTCCGTGCCTCCCTCTCCAAACCGGATGCTGAGAGGTTGGTCCATGCCTTTGTCTCCTCCAGGTTGGACTACTGCAATGCCCTCCTCGTCGGGATCCCGGGCAAAAGCCTCCAAAAACTCCAGTACATTCAGAACTGTGCTGCCCGGATCCTGACAAGGAGGCGCAAATACGATCACATCACTCCCGTCCTCAAATCACTCCACTGGTTACCCATACAATACAGAATACAATATAAACTCTGTCTCCTCACCCACCAGTGCATCCATGGAAATGCCCCTGCCTACCTCAGCGAATTACTCACCATCCACACCACCACGCGAAGCCTGCGCTCCTCCTCCTCCACCTACTGCCTTCACCAACCAAGAACGAAACTCTCCACCATGGGAGACAGGGCCTTTCAGGCAGTTGCCCCACGGCTCTGGAATGCCCTCCCAGAGACCCTGAGGGCTCCACAAAGGGTTGAGGTCTTTAAAAAAGGCCTTAAGACCTTCTTATTCAAAAAGGCCTATTGAAGTCTTTCATTGACATTGTTGACATTGTTTTGAGATTTAGATTTTTCTTGTATTGCATTTTAAACTCTGTTACTTGTTGTTGTTGTTTTAACTCTGTACTTCTGTAGCACTTTGAGATTTCATCGAAATGTAAAGTGCATTATAAATAAAATTTATTATTATTATTATTAACAGCTACATGTTAGCGGATGACAGATGCTAACAGCTACCTGTTAGCAGATGACAGATGCTAACAGCTACATGTTTGCAGATGAGAGATGCTAACAGCTACATTTTAGCGGATGGGAGATGCTAACAGCTACATGTCTGGGGATGAGAGATGCTAACAGCTACATGTTAGCGGATGGGACATGCTAACAGCTCCATGTTAGTGGATGAGAGATGCTAACAGCTACATGTTAGCGGATGGGACATGCTAACAGCTACCTGTTAGTGGATGGGAGATGCTAACAGCTACATGTTAGTGGATGGGAGATGCTAACAGCTACATGTTAGCGGATGACAGATGGTAACAGCTGCATGTTAGCGGATGGGAGATGCTAACACCTACATGGTTGCGGATGACAGATGCTAACAGCTACATGTTAGCGGATGACAGATGCTAACAGCTACATGATCGGGAATGGGAGATGCTAACAGCTACATGTTAGCGGATGGCAGATGCTAACAGCTACATGTTATCGGATGACAGATCCTAACAGCTACATGTTAGCGGATGGGAGATGCTAACACCTACATGGTTGCGGATGACAGATGCTAACAGCTACATGTTAGCGGATGACAGATGCTAACAGCTACATGTTAGCAGATGGGAGATGCTAACAGCTACATGTTAGCGGATGAGAGATGCTAACAGCTACATGTTAGCGGATGAGAGATGCTAACAGCTACATGTTAGCGGATGAGAGATGCTAACAGCTACATGTTAGCGGATGGCACTGCGTCGTGCATTGCAGGTCAGTTCACACCAAAAGCATCCCTCACACATTCACAAATTATATTTGAGTTTTGGATTTAAAAACGTTCCCTGACCGGTGCTTCAGCTCAGGCGTGGGACGCACCGGCGCCTTCTGTCTGCTGTACGCCGCCGTGCAGGAGCTGGAGGCGGGGAATGGCATCCCGGAGCTCCCCCTGCTGGTGAAGAAGATCCGGCAGCAGAGGAAGAACATGCTGCAGGAGAAGGTTTGGAAACGCTGCAGCGAATCAGCGTCTCAAGTTTTCAGGAGGGTTTTCTAAATGCTTGGTTTCACCGACTGCAGCTCCACCTGAAGTTCTGCTATGAGGCCGTGTTGAAGCACGCCGAGCAGGTTCTCCAGCGCCACAGCGTCGCCCCCGCCTGCGGGAAGAAAGCCGGCTCTGCAGCCGCAAAGCTTCCAGATAAGCATAATCTTGTGTTTCTACACACCTATTTACATATAAGCGTAGACAAGCCATAGTAATATGGATAATGAATACATGAGATAAGTGATAACAGTAATGATAGTAACACCGGACCGTGAGTGGCCCGGGAGAACCCAAAGCCTAGCAAAGGTCAACAGTTGGGTGTAGAGGAGCAAAGCCAGGCCTATCGGCTTGCCACATCCAGCAACCACCGCCACACCAGCAGCAGTGCGCAGCCAGTTCCCTGTGAGAGGTGATGAAGGTACCTTTTAAAGTCACCCCAACATTTTTCAAAAAGATGAGGTTTTCTCTTCATATTGAACATAATTTTTCTCAGAGGCCATGTATGATGCAATTTCTTTCAGCCACATTGAAGCAGTGGGTGAGTTTTCACTTTTCCATAGTATTGCAATGCATTTATTTCCAGCAATTAAGGATATCCTAAGAAAACGTTTTTTTCTTCATCCCATCTAGAGCAGATAGGTCCCCAATCAAAATCAGTCTTGGCGAGTGAGAGATCTCTATCCCTGTGATATCTTTAAGTGCATTAGCTTTACACACTCCCAAAACATATCGACTCCCTACTGCGACTTTACACCGAGGACCAAGCTCAGAGATTGTACTATACAATTTGGTGTTGTCTCTCAGGTGTTAAATGAACTCTATGAATGAGATTGAACTGAAGAAGCCTGTGACGGCTATTAAAGGAAAAGTTTTGAGCTGCACTGCAGTGTGTTTCCCATTCAGAATTTGTAAAGCTGAGACAAAGGTCCTGTTCCCATTTTGCTCTGCATTTCAGGGTTTTATTGTTTAGCAGACCGAGTATCCTGCTGTATATCAGAGACACCATGTCCCTCGGGTGTCGGATGTCTTTGAGGATGCAGGAGGTTCTAGAGATGTTTACGCATCCACCTTGTTGGGAGCAGATAAAATGTCTGATCTGCAGATACTTAAAGAAGTGTGCTGTTGGAAGATTGAAGGTGTCTCTTAGGCCTGGGCGATTATACGATCGTGATTGGTGATCACGATTAATTTCCAGTCGATCACGGTGATCAGCTGTGAGCACATTTACTCGATCAGACATGGCAGAAATGTGCGTGACACAGTTGACGTTTTCCTGCTCAACATCCACCTGTAAGTTGTCTGAGAAGTAATCAGAGATGGAGCTGAACGTGGAGCCGAGGGCAGCGAAGCAGATGAAGTCAGCCTCGGCGTTATCCTCTGAAGATGAGACTACTGTTGACAGGAAAGGCTGCTCCACACTGCTGCTAGCACACCGCTACTAGCACACCGCTGCTAACACACCGATCCACAAGGAATCTGGTCTTTTGAGTCCAGGAACTACTTGTGATACAGTTTAACTAACGATCGTTCAGTTCTTCTCTTTTATTGAAAAAACGCTGCATAGCATCATTGAACATATTTCCACGTCTTTCCGCTGACACTCTTCTTCTAACAACATGCAGAGAGAGCCTGCTGCCTGCAGCACTCTTCTTCTGTGGTGTCTGTGTAAAATGAGGTTGAACATGCAAACAGCACACCTAGTGGCATGAAGTGTAAATGCAGTCATGGCGTCGTCTGTGGCCGTGGTCTGAATGGGGATCTCCCTGGGGTTATTATGTTTCAGAAACCAGAATATTTATCTTAACACGAATATTGACTGCACGTAAATGTAGCCAGCGTCGTCTTTTCAGGCCACTGCACCATACGAGCAACTTTCTAAGAGGAGAAAAATGATTAATTTTTTTTGTCTATTTTTTTCTATTATTGTAGTTTCGTACTGTTGCATTTTAAGTCTAATCTGTCCAATCTAGATTATTTATATTTTGTACATTTGATGCAAGCAGTAATGATGGCAGCAGCATATTGAGCATCAGAACTTGAAAATAATGTTTACATTCTAAAGCACCTTCATTATCCCCAGGCGGTTTCTTTAGTTTTTTAATGTTTTATAGCAACAAAAATCCTCAGGGCTGTAAACTGTCACACTTTAACTAACAATCGTTCAGTTCTTCTCTTTTACTGAAAAAAACGATGCATTGCAAGATTTTATTATCTTGGTGCTAGATTTTTTTTCCCATTTACTGCACTGTTAAGTGAGATTGTTCTTATATTTTTCTGTGTTTATATTATTTAATTTGCATTGCTATTTACTTGGTTTGTGAATAAAATGTTAAACTATTCTATAGTTTTCAGTGCAGATGGTTTAAAACAATATAACATGAGACTCTGCTCTCCCACAATCAACAACAGATGCAGAACAAGACCACAAGACTAGCCTCCCACGCCGGCCTCCACATCCACCCCAACAAGACCAAGATCCTGAAAATCAACGCCTCCAGCAGAGAAGCGGTGAAGTTGGGAGAAAGCAACCTGGATGAGGTCGACACGTTCACCTACCTTGGAAGCGTTATTAACCAGCAGGGAGGAACAGATACAGATGTTAAGACCCGCATTGGGAAGGCAAGAACAATGTTCATAGCGCTAAAGAACATCTGGCAATCCAACCTTATTACATCTCACACCAAAATCTGTCTGTTCAACTCCAACGTCAAATCAGTCCTTCTACATGGAGCAGAGACGTGGAGAACAACAAAGACCACCATCAAAAGAGTCCAGACCTTCATCAATTCATGCCTGCGAAGAATTCTAAAGATCCACTGGCCAAATACCATCAGTAATGCAGATCTCTGGGAAAGAACCAACCAAGTGCCAGCAGAAGAAGAGATCAGGAGGAGAAGATGGCAATGGATAGGGCATACCCTGAGGAAACCATCAACAAACATCACACGACAAGCCTTGACCTGGAATCCTCAGGGGAAGAGAAAGAGAGGCCGACCAAAGAACACCTGGAGAAGAGACCTGGAGGCGGACGCCAAGCAGACCGGCGACACCTGGAGGGAGCTGGAGCCAATCGCCCAGGACCGTGGACGCTGGCGGACTGTTGTGGATGGCCTATGCCCCTCTAGGGGTTTAAAGGCCAAGTAAGTAATTTACTTGGTTTGTTAATAAAATGTTAAACTATTCTATAGTTTTCAGTGCAGATGGTTTAAAACAATATAACATATCGTGATTATAATCGAGATTGAATGATATGAAAAAAAAATCTTGATCTTTTTTTTTTTTTTTTTTGCCATATCGCCCAGCCCTAATATTCTGCATTTATTCAACAATGTTTTGAATGGTAGACACTGGAAAAAGATGCTGTCCCTGTAGTTTCATGTAAAACATACATATATTTCTCAGATACAGATAATTGAAATGAGACTCATCCCCTGCAGTGTCTTCACCTTCTGACACACTGGCAGGTTCCTGTATGGCGGCACTTGTAGCGGAACTCTCACAGTGTGTATCTGAGGTTGATAAAGTGATCACTGATAAAGATCAGACAGTGTTTCATTTTAAACAGTTTCTAACACCCAGTGCTAACCCAGCTGTGCAAAGCAGAACGACACCCGTTCTCCTCTCTCCCGCTGACTGCAGGTAAAACGCCCTTTTGAAAGCTACCTGTCAATCACGGCCATTACCACATGCATTACATCACCATAGAAGCCTTAAACACCCAGTCACACATACACACACAATATTATGACTCCTTCATATATTGTGAATTTGTGATTTATTTTGTATTTTTTTTTTCACACTTATAACATTAGACTCTGACTACCCCCGTCCGTCTCCCCAGTTCCGATTCCACCCGTCCCCTGCCGACTCTTTGTCCCCAGTTCCGATTCCCCGTCGACTTTCTGCTGGGTGCTGTTCTGTCCCCCCGTCCCCTACTCAGTTTGTCTCCTCAGTTCTGATTCCCTGTTTCTGTTTTTGCTGGGCTGGGCGCAGTTCTGTCCTCCTGTTCCAGTTTCTGCTGGGCTGAACGCAGGTCCGTCCCCCCGTTCCTGTTTCTGCTGGGTACAGTTCTGTCCCCCTGTTCCTGTTTCTGCTGGGCGCAGTTCTGTCCCCCCGTTCCTATTTCTGCTGGGCACAGTTCCGATTCCCCGTCTGCTGCAGAGTCCGTGTTCTGTTTGAGCCCGTCACGTCTGCCCCTCTCCTCCACCTGGGATGGTTGCCCCGACGTGTGCAAGTAGATGTACCTTGGGAGAGGGGTACTGTCATGCCCTGTGCCCCTTTAAATAATCATGAAATCAATACAGCCTTAATCAATCATGTAAATTGCAGTACGTCTCTCTCTCTCTCTCACACACACACACACACACACACACACACACACACACACACACACACACACACACACACACACACACACACACACACACACACACACAAAATCCCCGAGGTTCATGAAGCCTCCTGCAGCGAGTGGAGCAATGCTGAGCTGGTTCAGAGAATCTGTCCATCATGCCCCTTACCTCCAGCTTCAGCTAGTGGCAGTCCTTGCTTTTGTTTTCTCCCCTCCTTTCCTTTTCTGTGGGTGGGCATATGCTTCTGGTGAGTGGGGTGTGGACTGATACAGGGAAGCAGCTGATTACCTGAGTGCATTCACCTGCAGTGGGGTCTTCACCAAACAATTCATCACCCTATAAAGCTGTCTCAGACCACAGTGCAGCGTCGGACCGTAATACGACCAACAGTCAGTAGTACCTGTGTTGCTCTGCTGCTGTCTGATGCACTCTGCTGTGCTGTGCTCCACTCTGCTCTAACCAGCTTGTCCTCTGCGACCTTCAGGAACCACCCTGCTGCACCCCGTCCTGGATGACGCCCCTGAGCCTCCTCTGCTTTGCTCTGACTCTGCTGGAAAAGTCCCTCGGACCTCACCCCTCTGTGCTGCTGCATCAGCATTTTCATCCAATCTCTTCACTGGCTGAGCATCCACTATCCCACCACCTTTATGCTTCCTCCTCAGCAAGCTGTGTCCCTCACTGGATTGTCGTGGTGGGTTTTTGGTTCAGTGGTAAGATCCTTGGTTCCCTTCAGTCCTGGTTTGCTTTTGGCTTTTTAGGTTTCTGCACAGTCCTTGTTTATGTTCTTAAACATAAGCCTTCAGTTAGGCTTGGATTGCTATTTCTGTTCTTTGGAAGCTCCTCTGTGAATTTTTGGAATAACTGGATTGGTTTGCTTTCTGTGCTGGTTCTTTCTGTAAATAAAATTGTTTGAAGTACACCTGTTCTGCTGTGTCTCTGTCCGTGCCTGAGTCTCTGAGTCTGAACCATGACAGTTGGTCTGTCCTCTTCATTTCTCTCCTTTCGACTCACAGCCGAAACAGCAGAAAGCCGCCACCTCTGAGCCTGGTTCTGCAAACATTTCTTCTTTTTAAATGGGAGTCTTCCTTTCCCCATGTTTGCTCATGTGTTGGGTTTCTCTGTAAAAGTGCTGAGAAATTGCTGTTTTGTATTTGGTACTATATAAATCTAAATTGAATAAATGTCATTCATTTTGTGTTTTTTTTCCTGCTTGAGGACCAGGGAGCTCCAAGGTGGTGCTGTCTGCCTCATGACTACATGAAGTCTCATTCACTTACTGACTTTTTCATGTTTGAAAGGGCTATGCCTGGAGACGGTCTTCCTCAGCACAGAGAACATTTTGCTGAACACTTTGAGACTCTTTTTTGGGTTTGTGATGCTTTTATCACAGAAGAGGTAATGTAATCAACAACCTCTTTTTCTTGCAATGTCATCGCAAGGGCGACCTTGTCTAATGAGCCCCACTTCTTGTAAAGTGCCTTGAAAATTTCCTTGGGCATCTTTTTAACATTTTCAGGCATGAAAGAAATCTCTGCTGCCATGACTTCAGGCCAAACTTCCTGCAGCAGCCAGTCAAAGGTTTTCTGACTGTAATTCTCACTACAGGCCAGCTTAGCCTTGAGAAAGACGCGTGACATCAGGTCACACAGCACAAGATGAAGCTGTGCTTTGGAAATTTTCTCCTGTTCTGTTTCTTCCTCTGTGTGATCAACAGCTTCAGCAGGATCGGCCACCTCAACCTCTGTTTGGGACTGAGGCACAGATGACTCTGGCTTCTCAGAGGAATGTGGGTCCACTGGCGGTTCCGTTTCAATGAGTGGTTCCGGGTCCACTGGCAACTCTGGTTCATCAGGAAACTCTCTTTCAACCGGTATTTCTGTTTTCTCAGGCAACTGTGGTTCCACAGGTGACTCTGTTTTCACAGGCAACTGTGGTTCCACAGGTGACTGTGGCTTCTCAGAGGAATCTTGGTCCACTGCCGGTTCACTTTCAGTGGGTGGTTCTGGGTCTACTAGCAACTCTTGTTCCTCTGGTGACTCTGGTTCCACAATTGTCTGTGAAAACACAAGTCTGAAAACAGCTGTGAGAACAGCTGTGATCACCTGTTGACCGTAATGTAAACCGAGCATCACCGTTCTCCAGTAGCTCTCATACTGAGTGCTCGGCCCCTGGTCCCCCACACTGTCGGTCCTCTCTGTGGGAGACGAAAGCTTCGGGATGATGTCAGGGGAGTGGACCTTACCATCCTCAGGCTCTTTTTCCTCAGCGTTTCTGTCAAACTTAGAGTCAAATGCATCCGTGATTAACTGCTGGTCTGGGTCCACATACCACGGGGCGGGGGCGCTGTCGAAGCACTTCTGGAGACAAGCAAAGGCCCTCATAGCCTTCTTAGACCAGGTGAAGTGTGAGTTAGTGGATGTGAGCTGCGTGAGGGGACATGCCACCTCACTGTAACCTTTGATGAAGAGCCTGTAAAAATTAGCAACGTCCAGGAAGCGTTGCAGTTGTTCGCGGTTGTTGGGAATGGGCCAGTCTACCAATGCCTTGACCTTAGCTGGATCCGCCGTGATTGAGCCCTCAGTGATGACGACCCCCAGGAATGACGTGGAAGCATGGAAGAATTCACATTTCTCCGCCTTGACATACAAGCACTTCTCAAAGAGCCTCTGTAGCACCTGCCAGACTTGGCTGACATGCTCCTCCTTGGATTTAGAGAACACCAGAATTTCATCAAGATGCGCTAAAACAAAAGCGTTTTGGAAGTCTCTCAGCACATCATTAACTAGACGTTGGAACACTGCCGGGGCGTTGGTGAGGCCGGAGGGCATGACCAGGTACTCAAAATGCCCCATCGGTGTCCTGAACCCCGTCAGCCGCTCTTCTCCCTCTCGGATGCGAACCAGGTGGTACGCATTGCGCAATTTCAGCTTCGTAAAGATGGTGGCTCCCTGCAGCAACTTGAAATCAAAGTCCATAAGGGACAAGTATTTGTCCTTGACCGTGATGTTGTTGAGCTGACTGTAATCGATGCACAGACGAAGAGAGCCATCCTTCTTAGGATCAAAGAAGATGTCTGCCTCGAAATCAGATGAGGAGGGTCGGATGATTCCGGCTTCCAGTGCGTCATTGATGTATACTTCCATGGCCTCCCTCTCAGAGTCTGAAAGCTTGTAGAGTCTCTCCTGTACAGATGGCAAGGTCGCTCCTTCCACCAGCTCAATGGAACAGTCGTAGGGCATGTGAGGGGGTAACGACAATGCTCTGGATTTGGTAAATACAGGAGCCAAGTCATGGAAAACCAGAGGCACCATTAAGAGATTACAGAACTCCTCGGTGGGCTGATGGATGGGCAGAGATGGAGAACAGGCCTCGGACTGGAGACAGTTGGCTAGGCAGGATGCCCTCCATAAGACCACCCTTTGCTCAGTCCAGGAGAGGAGAGGGTGGTGGAGCTCCAGCCAGGGGTATCCAAGGATCACCTCTACCTTGGACTTAGTAGGAAGTATGAGGAAACTTATCATCTCCTTATGGTTTCCGGGGGAAAGTAGCGTTACTGGGGCTGTACGAAACTCAACAGGAACTTTGGTTCCGCAAGCAGTGATGACCCATTTGATTTGAGAACACGTGTCGAAGGCGACCCCCAGCCTCCGCGCCAGCTGCTCCGATATGAAGTTGTTTGATGCTCCCGAATCCACTAGCGCCTCGAGCTGCACCTCCACTGACCCACATGACAAGGTGACAGGTAGCAACAAGCTATGAGGGTGATTTTGTGTCTTCAGAACTTCCAGGGTCTCAACAGGTGACTGTGGCTTGTCAAGTGACTCTGGCTCGACAGGTATATTCAGATCAGGTTCTGGACCCTCAGGTGAAGCTGAGATCACCTGTTGAGCATCCTGTAAAGTGAGCATCACCTTGCTCCGGTAGCTCTCATAGTGAGTGCTCAGCCACCACTCCCTCATTGAAAAATATTGCTTCACTTTTCCCTCAATATCAGGCTTTGAAGTACGAAAGACGTGCTCTTGAAAAATAGAGCAAATTTTGGGGAACACGTTGACTTTTGGCATTTGAACCTTTTGGAATGTGAGAACAGATTCAACATGCTCCAGCACTGTCAGCAATGCCTTCTGGTCTTGAAATGGTGAGAAGTCACTGGTGTGCAGTTTTACCACAATACGGCAAATATACACTATTGAAAACACCCAATCCAAAACGTTCATGATCCTATCAGCAGCAACTTTCAGCGTCTGTCTGTACTTCTGTTCTGGCTGCACATTTCCAGATCTACTCCAGACATTTTGAGCCCTGAAATCCCTCAGAATATCATCAGCAAATTCTGAGGCTCTCTTACTGACTTGAACAAGCTTATATTTCACTTCCTGGTAATCAGGATCAGGGATGTCATCGAGAAGAGGAAGGGCAATTTCTTCAAGAAATTCCCAGATGACAGTGAACGTCTCTTTTGGGTGGTCTGTTGCTCCTTCAGTGTCCCGTCCTGTCTTTCCTTCTGCCTCACTTTTCCTCAGCGTTTCTTTTTTTCCAAAAATACTATGTGACATCTCCTGAAGAATGTTCTTCATCATTTCTTCTGCAACTTGAAGCACCTTGTGCAGTCGCTCAGGTGGAGTGACAGGTTGACCAAGAGTCGGCTTTTCTGCTGCCCCTCCAGACTGAGCTGAACTCACACGTACTGTGACTTCTTCAGCCAGAGACTGGATCAGGCTCCTTGAGATGTCAGCATAGTCTACCTGAGCATCAAAATACAGAGCTAAACTCTCAGGAAGTGTGGCACTGAGAGAGTCCTTAACCATCTGCTCTGTCAGGTTAACTTCATCGTCAATCTTCTCAAAAAAATATTTTGACGATAAGTCAATGACGTTCATAACAAACTCTGCTAAAACTACTGTTGAAGCAAAGTCTGGAGTCCCTGACTTCAACAAGTTCCATTGTCTCCCCGTTAACTTTTGTTTGAACGTTTTAAGCTCCTGACTGATTCCCCGCTGCAGTTCTCTTCGATTAATGTCCATGACTGCTGTTGATGTGTTCTGTGTTCAGATCCTTGTTTTCTGTCCTCTGAATATCGTAGTTTGGTCTGTACAACTCAACTCTCTCTCTGTCGTAACAGCTGATAAAAATTGACTTGTCACTGCGGTGTTTCTTCCACAGTGCAGAGATGTAAGCTGTAGAAACATTGCAGAAACTGCACTTGAAAGGCTACAGAATGGCCTTCATTTCAATTACATCATGTTACTTAGCAACAGTTGCTAGGTGCTGCGTTACCAATGCTTGCCACTCTATCATCTAAGCTGTGACACCAAAAAATTAATCCCCGAACAACTCCACAGTGAGTCGCCATACTTTCATGTAGAGACGTAATTTATATATCAAAACGTAGGCATTTTTGTCCTCTACGCAGATGTGCAAACCTCATTTCAATATCTTTTACCAAATTTAAACTACGAGCCTTAAAGTACAGAGAGTGCATCAGCCATTTTTGTGACTTTATAATGGGTGTGTATTGGAGAGGTTAGAGTGTGCATATTTAAATTAGAGTGCGGCAGGCTCTCGATTCAAACCCAAAAGAATTTCTCTCTCTCGTCGTCCTGACCACATTTCTGGCTCAATCTTCAAAAATTATACCTCAAAACGTAGGGATTTTTGTTGTGATGATCACAATCAAGTCATTTTGTCTCTATCTCAAAAGGTTCTCTCTCCAGATGCATTTGTTTGAGGAGAGTGCAGGAATTTCTTCCATCCGCTTCAATACATTTTGGAGACAGATTTTCTCACCTGATTCCAAAGCTTCACTCATCTTCCCACATTCGCTGTGGCTGAATGGATGATCCTACAGACATGAAATTTTCAGGATAAATCCATGAAAGGCTTGTGACTCACACTGTGTAAAAAAAAAAAATTCAATTTCGCCTCTCGGTCCCCAAGAAACGACATTTCTTCAACCCTGCACACTGCATGAAAAACTGTGGATTCACTGTCATGGCTGGAGAGTGGAGCTTGTTTCTATGGCAACAGCAGCGCAGCTGCAGAATCTGTCATGGCTCCTCTCCCTCAGAGCTCACAGGAGGAGTATGGAGGAGTTTTATACACACACACTCTCACACACACACACACACACACACACACACACACACACACACACACACACACACACACACACACACACACACACACACACACACAGATTCGGCAGCAGGTTGGAGGCACAAAGCCAAAATTTCCTCGAGAATTTTCTCGTTTCAGTTTGCAGTTTCTAGTTTGTAAATTCATTCCCAAACAGAGTGTCTTTTGGTGGTTTTAAAAACTAGGGTTATATTTTTGAATTGATTCACAAAAATAAACTGAATGAACAGCTGTAAATGTGCTACTGTTAATGTCATGTAATGTGTCATATGAAATAAGTGGGAAAGAGTACATCGCATTGTGCTAATTTGTTTTTATGACAACAGAAATAATTGAGGGGGAATCATGCTCATTACCAAGTGTAGCACAAATGTACCCTTGATATTTAGGTTGAGCAATTCAGCTGCCTCAGAAAAATGAAAATATGAAGGGACTGTTACGCCAGATCAGAAGCTCTAAATTCGGCAGGGAGCCGAGGGTGAGTAAAAGCATGGACACACACACAGGAGTGCAAGTGAGGAACGTTTACTTGCAAAATGATTTGAATGCAAAATGGTATATTTACAAAATACAAAAGCGCGCAATAAAAATAAAAGAAAACACCAATAAATGAATAAACCAAAATGAGTCAGTCTTGCTGGTCTTTTAGGGCCAATCCCAATTCTACCCCTTACCCCTACCCCTATGATATGCGCGTTCACGAGGCTTAAGGGCTATCCCAATTCTACTTTTTGAATAGGGGTCGGGGTAAGGGGAAGGGCTATTTCACCCCTTTCAGCGAAGTCTGCATCGATGCTCCCTATTCTCAATAGAGGTAGGCGGAGTTTCACATTGGACAGAAAAAAACAACATGGCGCCCACCACAGAGTCGCACAAATGTAAGATTGCTTTCTGTATACTATTTAAAAAGCTATAAAAAGTGTATTTGCTTCACTGAATTTATAGATAAACTAGCGTGACAGTGTCCCAGTCATGGATTAACGTTTTAGCGCTGCGTAGCACCGTTTCCAATCGTACATTTGTAACTTCTGAAGAGCACTAATCACTGTATTAACATCATCTTTTATCATGTTTTTAACGTAATATGTTTGACACAGGGACCCCGATGAAACCCGACTTCTGATTCAGTTTAGAGGTGAAAATGAAGAAAAGTTTTTGAAATCAAAATACAGCACTGTGATGGAAATTTCTCATGTATGCATGCTTTTTCTCACTTGTAGTGCTCACAGAGGTATTTTTGTAAACAACCGTAGCTCACACACTCAGATGTGTGGGGAACCGCGAATGCTTTGTCTAGAATTTATTTTTCCTGATAATCTTAGCGTAGCAGCTGCGGCACTCGTGGGAGTCTTCCTGTGTCCAGCCAATGGCTGGGTGCAGTCAAGGCTCCTGGGAGTGAACGCAGCAGATAGTTATTAGAGGCTTGCACGCCCCTGCGAGGGCAGAACTCACTCTGTTACTCTGTTGACTGCGTGACTTCTCCTGCTGTACAGCATAATAAAAGATACCAAAACGAACTCACCGGCGGAAGCCCTTTATTAAATAAAATTGCCATAACAGTTGGCGTCACGAACAGGATCCTACGAGTGGAATCCGGCGGAGGACAGAGACCTGGTGATTGGCCATCCTGCGGACAAATTGCTGCAGCCCTGCCGCCATTGATGGACTCTATGGGGACTGGGTCTGAGCCTACCGTCCGGACCACCGCTAGGATCCACGAACTGGTTTCCCTCCTTTTCGGGGAAACTCCTACAAGCACCCGGTGAGTTCTTTCCATATTGGACTGGTTGGAGGGCGAGTGACTGATGTAGTGCCGGTCACTATAATACACAGCATAAAACTTCAATCCTCCCAGAGTGTTTAGTGTTTGGAGTGGGAGAGAGATTGGAGAGGGTTTTTTTAGCACTTTTGCACCCTCGGGTCTGGGCTGGGACCGTAGAGGCGAAAAGGCCGTTGGAGACGTCCAATTGAAAATGGATAACAGATCTGTTGACAACTAGGAGACCGGAAAGACCTGGTCTCCTAGTGGAGAGTCCTCCGGACACCCCAATATGTAATGACATGTCAGGAAAGTATGGGCCCGAGTGCGTGGGACGTGTGAGAGAATTGAGTGAATGGTTTCCCCAAAGGGGGGAAGTTTGAGCATGAGACAGTGACTGGTTCTGCTAAAATGTTCACTGGGAAACAGGAAAACCGGGGATAAAAAGAAGATTGAGAAGTCACTTTGGATGAGTGAAGCTGGAAGCAGAGATAGAAAGCAGAGGGACATCCGCTTAGGGAGAGAACAGGGAGAGAAAACATCATGAGGGACATGAAAGGGTTTTACTACAGATACATGTGTCTCCGTGCCATCTGCTCTCTTTCGAGGTTGATTTGTACTGGACGTCGGATGTGTGAGGAAAGTGACTGGACTCCTCCTCTTCAAACATCCATCCAACCACCATGGCCTCTGCTCTACTCTACTCCCACCCTCTCTGACGTGTCGAACTCCACCTCTGCATCGGCTTCCTACTGAAGGAGTGGTCTAGTCTGTCAGACACTCCCAACACATCGGCGCTGGAAAGCACCACCTCCTGGATGAATGATGGAAGTAAAAACCGAGCCAACAGCACAACATCATTCATGGTTCTTCCGAAGCAACTCTCCTCAGGGCTCAAGCTACATGAACCACCCTGACGAGGACGGAGGACGCCAGGGTGAAGCTGGTGGACAGACTGGACACTGGGTCCGTGACTGCCCACATAAGAACTGTGGACATGGACGATGGTGTGGAGAACCAGGCAGAGGAGCACAAGAAGGGGGGACACCGGGTCACGCTGAATTCCCATCCGACTGACGGAGGAAATTCTGACTGAGAAGATGAAATCACCACTGATGGCATGGGTGACGTACGCAAAACAACACACAACCTGCTAACCGCAATGAAGAAGCGCTTTGCACTGATACACAGCTTGCACAGGGTCAGTATAGAGTAGCAGAGCTTGAAAAGAATACAAAAAACAACACACTGATTAATTGTATTTCATGCACAATTAGTGATGTACATCTGAGGTTTCCCATGCTCACGCTCAAGATAACACGGAAACCTGTGGGATTTTTATTTTAGTTTATTTTTATAAACTTGGTTGATTCTGGGACGGTGAATTGGATGTTGACTCCTGGTAATAGAAGAAAGCTTTCCATGTCCACTGAGATGCGACATGTTCTTATTGTCTAAACTTTGCCCGATGACTCTGATTGACTGACAGTTAATGATCAAACTGGAGATGGTGCTCACATCAACCGCAAATTTAAAACTTCAGACAAACCCCAGTGCATATTATATGCACTGTGCATACAGGATGTGATGTTGACTATGAACAATGTTTTTTTTCCAGGACTTTGACAGTGATTTGACTATATCAACATTTTTTTGACAGGACTCAGTGCGCAGCGTCTGTATGTCTGTCTACTGTCCAGATGTCTTTGTTTAATGTTTCAGGTTCTCACAAATATTTCCAAAGTTCCCTTGCCAAATCCCGCGATGGGCAATGGAATGATTTGGGACGGTTCGTGCGACAACGCGTGATTTCAGCCGACTGCTGATCCAACCCTCCAACCCTCCAATATTCGCCATCTCTCTCAGCATATCGTAAGACCTCCGCTGAAGTACATGTTCTGCAATTTGTACTATTGACATGATATGCCAATGAGCATGCTCAAATAACCTCGTATGCGATTGTGTTTTCAAGAACAAACGGAACAAAAGTTCACTTTGTTAGGATCAGAATGTAAAACCTTATTAATTTAATCTTGAGAGGGTTTTTTTTTTTTTTTTAATTTCAGACCCTCCAAAGCGAACTGTAAAACAAACAGTTCATTCAGTAGCTGCATCTTTATCAGCTGAGGAGCTGAGGACAGCTGAACAAGAAACAAACAACTGCAGAGGCCTGAGAAACAGCATCACACACACAGCCTAGTGAGCTGATGATGTGAGGTTGAAGATGCACCGATCAGACAGTTTAGTACAAAATAATATACTAATGTGTTTTTGTTTTGTTTTTGTCTGGGAAGCATTTGTTTGTTTTGTTAGAAAATTCCTGCAGGTACCCCCATCGCTCCGATCCACAATCCCGATCCTCCATTGCCAGCCGCACCGCGCCGACCTGAGGAGAGCAGCTTCACAGCAGCGGGAAGTACAGACACACACACACACAACGAGAGGGACTCAGATTGACACAGATTTAGGGAGAAATTGGTTTTTTCTGAGCCTGTGAGGACATGTGGTGATTCTGTTCTTCTCTTTCTGCTGAGACTTTTTTTAATGCAGGAGAGAAGGAGAAACTGTTGTGGCTGTGGAAGCAGTGGACACAATAATGGAGGGAGCTGCTCCAGAGGCTGGAGGCGGGGCGGCTGGCGGTTGAGGAGGTTGTGGAGGCGATGGGGTTTTGACTACGAACGTGGAAACTTCCGACGTAGTGACGACATGTTGACTGCTGACTGATCGCCGAGGTCAGAGCATGAACGCACACGCACACGCACACACACACACACACACACACACACACACACACACACACACACACACACACACACACACACACGGACACTTACAACACCACACAGACAGGGAAAAAGAGAGGTAATTGGAATTCCCAAAGTTATTTTATCAACATTCAAATGGTGATGCATTTATTGTATCTGGTCACTCTAAAGGGAGAAATATTAGTGGGTCAACAGAACTGATCAATCCTGATAAAGGGAGAAAGGAGAGGCAGCAGGCTGCCTCCCTTATGGGTCACTTCTCCCCCCACAGCGCTGTGGCTCTGACCACAGGCTGTGAGACATCATCTTAGTGAAATTATTTAAGATGTCATGCTTTAATATTGTGAACTTTATGTTTATCTGTACGTATTATGGAGAAAATAAATTAATGCTTAACACACAAGAGAACTTATTTAAAGGTATAATACACGATTTTGATTTCTGGGTGGATCACCTAAATAACTGGTGGGTCCTTTTGTCAATCATTCTGACGAGCTGCTTTCGTAAGGCGGTTCTACGTGCTTGCGCCCAATCAGCTTCTCCCTTTTGCGCATTCAGAGTGTTTATGTAGCCGTGAGCTTCTGAGCTAGTACTTACCGATGGCGAGTCTGACATAATGAAACTGTAACTGTTTCGGGAAAAAAGCTTTATTTATGAGCGAGGCGGATCGCAGAAACTGTAAACAGAGCCGTGCACGCCGGAGAAGAGGAGATTGCGCTCGTACACTTCCGCGTTTCCTGGGTGAAGCAGGAGAGCCGGGCGGATGGTCTGGCGCATGCGCGTTGTTCAAAAAGTGAGTAACAGACTTGGGGCTTCGTCTTTTCGAGAAAATCGTGTATTAGACCTTTAAGTGAAGGTTTGTTTATGATTGGCTACAAGAACCCTCAATCAAATGTCAGTTTCAAGATCCACTGACACAGATGGAACTTCAACCTCCATCTGTTTTAGCTGGAATATTTGTGGACTGAACAAAGATTATGTAGCTTAATAAGCTCAGCTAAACCTTGCTGAGTAACACTGAGGCCAAGTGTCACATTAACACGTCCTGGATGATGACAGTGGTTACAGGTATTGGATGTGTTATGGCGTGAATAACTGCTGAAGGTGTTTAGTTGAGACGGACGGTCCATATGATACACCTGATTTCACACCAAATCCGCTCACCAGGAAACAGGTTGTCTCTTTCCTGGGAATGTATTCCTGCTGTCGACAGTTTATTCCAAATGATTTTGATTTTATTGCTCCCATTAGGTCTCTGACTGCATGTTTGCAGGTTTCCTGGACTCCAGATGCACTGGAAGCGTCCCGGGCCCTGCAGTCTTCTTCACTTTTCTGTCTCGACCTGTCATTTCATTGTTTCTGATATTGAACAAACTGTGATGTTATGGTTCTGATAGTTCTGGTAAAATGATAATGTTCCTTCTATATTAGCAGCTTGCTTCACGATGCGCTGTTTTGACCGCCAGGCTCAGGTTGTTTGGGATCCACGCCGGGGGAATGGACGGCGTTGAAGGACATGCTGATAACACGCAGCTTGTGTTTGAGGTTGTTTTCATGGAGCTGTCTCTTCAGACTGCTCAGCCCCTCCTTTACACTCTCACCAACTTTCTGGGGAATGAGGACAGTTTTTTTTCTCGCTCGGAGCTTCGATTAACAGACTAACCCATTCTGATGTGATATATTCTTGGTGTACATGGTGGTTCTGAGGGGGGAATGGTACATCAGGCCTTATCATTCCCACCAGGTTACATCATTGTGGTTTTCTGGGAAGTTCTCAGTGGTGGCAGAACAGCACTATAGAGTGTTTGGTGTGTGCAGCTCACAAGGCAAGGCGAGGAGAACGCTGTGAAGAATGCTGCTCACCGCCACCTGAGTACCCTGTGACCACCTGATGGTGGACTTCGTGGAGCTGCTCTGTTTCAGATCAGACAGACCATCACAGGGCCCTTCCCCTCCTGGCTGAAGGGCCTCTCCACTCTTCGCTGGCTGAACCCAGGTGACTGGATCCAGGTGAAGGACTTCTGCAGGAAACACTGGAAGGCCAGGCAGTGGCCAGGTCCAGGTCCAGGCTGGACTCATGCTGCCTTTAAGGTAGCAAAGCGAGCTACCTGGAGCCAGGCGAGTCACTGTAAGCCTTTCCCAGCACCACCCTGACTCCAACAGCTGATCTCCCAGCCACAGGGCAGAATAATCCCTGAGATCAGCTCCTGTGTGAGGTAGTCCACCCTCCACCAGGCAACGGTGAAGATGTTCCTGCTCCTGAGGGTGCTGCTGCCCAAACCGCAGTGGCCCCCCTGCTTCGTTGCAGACGTATGGTGGACCTCACAGGACTCCAGGACAGCCTGTGGTGGAAAGCTGCCCCTGTGGTAGCTCAAGAGTCACATGATGCCAACTGTACTGTTTGTGCTTTTAAGACTTATGCTGCCTCTGCTAACACTTTACAATTCCTTGTTCCTGTTCCTCTCCAGGATTCTCTCTACACATTTCTGCATGCAGGCAGGAATAGCACTGGCACAAAGCTGCAACATCCTTGGTTCTCACTCTAACCCTTAGCCTTAGCCTTAGTCTTTCCCTTACCCTTTCCCTTTCCCTCTCCTTTTCAGCAGCATTCTAAGGAGGTGTCTTCCCTTAGCATGGCACCATTCATAACCAGCATGAGAGCCTCACTAGTCTAGTTACTGATGGGTTTGGCCTCCTCATGGAGGAGCAGAAGGCTGTGTGTCCTGGGCCTGCTGAACAGAGTGGCCCTGGACCTCCTTCTTGAAAAGAAAGGGGGGTTTGCCCTCTCATAGGTGATCAGCACTGCTCCTGGGTTCCTGACATCTCAGAGAACATGACTAACGTAGACACTCAGCTGTCTTCTCTGCTTGCTGAATTGAGCTCTCAGGAAACGGGTGTCCCCTTGTCTGGATGGGACTTCTGGGATGGCTGACTGAGGGCAGCTGGCGAGCTTGGCTTACTAAGGTTGCTGGCATGCTTGCTATTTTCCTGTCGATTCTGGGGGTTTTCTCCTGCTGCATTATTCCCCTGGTCCATTGTCTGGTTGCTCGCATGTTCACAGCTACTTTGGCTCATTATACTTTGCTTCATTCCACTGAACTGTTTGCATCCTTGTTCGCTCACCTTTCTGATGATTCTGATGATGATGATGATGCTGATGATTTGGGGTTGATTGACTGATGTGGGGTGTCTGTTGGCATCTCCCATGTGTTGAAGTTGATTAAACCGTGGTTGATTTAATCAAAAGGGGGGAATGTGATGGAAATTTCTCGTGTATGCATGCTTTTTCTCACTTGTAGTGCTCACAGAGGTATTTTTGTAAACAACCGTAGCTCACACACTCAGATGTGTGGGGAACCGCGAATGCTTTGTCTAGAATTTATTTTTCCTGATAATCTTAGCGTAGCAGCTGCGGCACTCGTGGGAGTCTTCCTGTGTCCAGCCAATGGCTGGGTGCAGTCAAGGCCCCTGGGAGTGAACGCAGCAGATAGTTATTAGAGGCTTGCACGCCCCTGCGAGGGCAGAACTCACTCTGTTACTCTGTTGACTGCGTGACTTCTCCTGCTGTACAGCATAATAAAAGATACCAAAACGAACTCACCGGCGGAAGCCCTTTATTAAATAAAATTGCCATAACAAGCGCCAAAACACATTGGGAGTAAATTATATTATTCGTCTAAGCTCTAATACGTTAGTAATAAAACGTGTTTATATAAACATATCTGTATTACTTTAGGAAATTCATAAAATAAAATGGCTTGGAAGGGGAAGTTACAGCCCAGCAAGCTTCAAAAAAGTGGGAGAACCTCAAAAATAAATATAAGGTAAATAATAATGCCATTATTAAAAAAAAATAAAAGTAATTTCTACTGTAATTTCTATCATTTCTAATATCCATAATTTTTTGTTGTGATAGGAGCGCAGCGGGGCTTAAAGGGCCAAGGGGGATCCCAATTCATAGTGCTGCAAAGATAGCCCTTCCCCTCAGCCTTATTCTAAAAGGGGTAGGAGAGTGATAGGGGTAGGGCCAAGGGCTAAGGGGGAGGGGAAAGGGGTAGAATTGGGATTGGCCCTTAGTGTCTTTTAGTGTCTTTGTCTCTCAGCCTTTCAAGTGTTTGTTCAATGTCCAGTGTGTCTACCAGGATCTTTCTGGGGTTTGGCTCACCATCTAGTACAGAGAACCGATCCTCTTCTGGAATCCACAAATCTGCAATCCAGTGGATTTCACAAATCCAAAAAACCTGACCTGTTGGATAGGTCACAAGAACAACAGCTTACTTTTTGACTATAATTACTATAGCTCTGAAACAGTTTTAAAAGAAGTTAAATATTTCAAATGGATCCAATTTCTTATTCCTATACAGTAAAAATATATTTAATTTTACCCAACTAGCTTTTTAGTGCATATTAAATAGACACTAGGTTCACAAGTATCCAGAAATACACAAAATAAAGATTACAGTACATGTGAAGGCACTTAGTTAAAATAATTGATCTACAATGGTTTGAACAGCAGAGCTCCACATGGAGCTAACAGAAGATAACATTGCTAACAAGCAATACACAAATACAACTCACACAAAAGATACATTTTTACCACTCTGCAGCCAGGATACAACATAAACCTTGGGATGACAATCACTGTTGTGGGTCATGAAACCATAGATAACCCCTTCAGCTTGAAAAGAAGCTCTTTTTGTGATAAAAATGCTCTTACAGTAGCTAGCGGAGGTAGCATGTAAGCTAGCGGAACGTTAGCATGCTAACTAGCCACAACACACAAAGTAATTACTCACTATGCTGATTAGCAGGTGTAGCACTGCTGCTCTGAGCTTCTCTGGGTTCACAGCCTTTGGCTCAATATCTTAAAATTTAACAAACAAACAGTCAGTAGGCTTATATATATCGATGTCTGAGCCACTTCTGAGTTGGTTTGGCTTACCAAATCTCCAAGTATATTCCACAAAAAGGCTGCTGCTGCCACATTAGCTCTCTGCTTCTGGTGGTGAGGATCTCTGTCTAGCAGAAGCTGCGTGCAGGTGTAACAGTGTAAATATGTTTAAATTCATGTTAAATTTGGGATACAGACACTTTGCTCTTATTGTATTTTATTTTGAAAGTCTCACCGTGTTCTTATTGTATTTTATTTTGAAAGTCTCACCGGAACTGTGTGACTGTAACGCTGCGCAGCTTATCTGTGCAGTTTTTCCGGTGTCTGAACTGGGTAAGTTTATCTCTGCTTCACTCCACCACACGGCCTTTATAAAGAGCATTACATTGATGACTGAAATAGATAAAAGTTCTTTAATCCATCACTTTATGCTGCATTACAGTAAGGTGTGTCAGTTCGAGTTCTGTGTTTTCTATGTGAGATACGATATGAGTATAAGAACGTTGCTGCTAGGTATTAGCTGCTAACGTGCTGCACGCGGTTTGTGCATGTGTACTTATCTGTGGTGTGATTCTTCTTTTAGAGCGAACAGAGATCAGCCTGCTCAGCTGTTGGTCTGTATCCCATGTATTCCAGGTATGTTTATGATGGTTGTATGTAAATGTGATATGTTGATGTTAATATAGAGAGAAAAGAAAAAAGGAACTTTATAGATAAAGTTTTATTTTGTTGCACTAAAATTTTGTATAGTTAACAGATGTTTTGATGCCTTTTCTATTTTAGGCTGTGTCATGATTTTGTTTGATTAATTAAATGCCACTATACGATCACACACACACACACACGCACGCACGCACGCACGCACGCACGCACGCACGCACACACACACACACACACACACACACACACACAGACCTATGTAGTTTATCTGTGCAGTTTTTCTGGTGTCTGAACTGGAGCGAACAGAGATCAGCCTGCTCAGCTGTTGGTCTGTATCCCATGTATTCCAGAATAAACTGTCTTGGAGCTCCATCCTGCCTGTCCCTTGGATTTGCTTCCTACGCATCAAGCAGCGCAAAGTAGTGAAAGTTACACAGGCAGACTGGAGAGAACCCCGCCCCCAGTGGCTGAGAGTGGTAACGACACTAAATGGTGATTGCCTGTTAAACATATCAGGAATTAAGGTGTTTTTCTTAGTTATTTTCTTATTTATTACTTTTTTTTTAGAGTTTTTAAATTTTTAATGAACGCATTTAAAAAAAAAACCTGTGTTTTTAATCACTATTCATCCTTATTGAGAAATAAGGGTTTTTAATCAATATTCATCTTTTTGATTTTCTATGTTATAGCAGGAGGAGATCCTCTCCTGGCTTGCAATAATTAACCTATGCCGGCAGGGGGAGCTGTGTATAAAAGTAGCTCATGCTCACTGGTGCAGCGCTGCCGCTGAGTCTGGAGTAGCGTGGTCTGTGTCACAGACTACATAAATTTCTGCACGGATGTAGTAGTGCCCCTGAGAACCGTGCGCTGCTTCCCCAACAACAAGCCGTGGATCAGAAGTGACACAAAACATCTGCTGAACTGTAAAAAGGAGGCTTTTAAGTCTGGTGACCGGCAGAGAATGAGGACTGCTCAGCATGACCTGAGGAGGGCCATGAGACGGGCCAGGAGGGAGTACAAAGCAGGACTCGAGAGGAAGCTGCAGGATAAGAGCTCCCGAGAGGTCTGGAAGGGCATGAGAACCATTACTGGTTTCAAGGAGAAGGGATGTGTAGCTCCTGGTGATATGGACATGGCGGACGAGTTCAACCGTTTTTACAACCGGTTTGACTCTGTACAAACGCACACACACACTAACGGATGTCCACCCGGCGGCCACTCCACCTCTGCTGCTGTGACCTGCTCCTCCTCACCATCCAGCGGCTGCTCCACCTCTGCTGCTGTGACCTGCTCCTCTTCTCCACCTGGGAGCTGCTCCACCTCTGCTGCTGTGACCTGCTCCTCCTCACCACCCAGCGGCTGCTCCACCTCTGCTGCTGTGACCTGCTCCTCCTCACCATCCAGCGGCTGCTCCACCCCTGCTGCTGTGACCTGCTCCTCCTCACCACCCAGCGGCTGCTCCACCTCTGCTGCTGTGACCTGCTCCTCCTCACCATCCAGCGGCTGCTCCACCTCTGCGGCTGCGACCTGCTCCTCCTCACCACCCAGCGGCTGCTCCACCTCTGCTGACGCGCCGGCCTTCACTGTGGAGGAGGTACGTGTGGAGCTGAGGAGGCTCCATGGACGGAAAGCTGCAGGGCCTGATGGGATATCACCACGGCTGCTGAAGGAGTGTGCGTCAGAGCTGGCTGTGCCTCTCCAAACCATCTTCAATCGGAGTCTTCAGACTGGATGTGTCCCTGCGTTGTGGAAGACCTCATGCCTTGTCCCAGTGCCCAAGGTGGCAAGGCCTGCAGGGATGAAGGACTACAGACCAGTGGCCCTGACATCGGTGGTGATGAAGACTTTTGAGAGGCTGCTGCTCCGGCTGCTCAAACCTCAAGTGGAGGGGGCGCTGGACCCCCTTCAGTTCGCCTATCAGGACAGCGTGGGAGTGGACGATGCAGTCTTGTTTATGGTCCATCAGGCGCTCTCCTTTCTGGAGGGAGCTGGAGGCTATGTGAGGTTGATGTTTTTCGACTTTACAAGCGCCTTTGATACCATCCAGCCTCAGTTACTGAAGGGGAAGCTTGAGAGGATGGGAGTGGATCCTCTCTTTGTTCGATGGATCCACAACTACCTGACTCTGAGGTCACAATACGTCCGGCTCGGGGGGGGGTGTATCTGGGACCCTGTTGAGCAACACTGGTGCACCGCAGGGGACTGTACTATCCCCCTTTCTCTTCACACTGTACACTGCTGACTTTGCTCACAGATCTGCTGCGTGTCATGTGCAGAAGTATTCAGATGACACTGCAATTGTGGCATGTGTGAAGGGTAGGGATGAAAAGGAGTACAGGGAGCTCATCGCGGGATTCACCACCTGGAGCAGGGACAATGGTCTTATTCTGAACACCTCTAAGACGAAGGAGATGATCATTGACTTTGGCAGGAAGCCCTCTCATCAACCTGTCATCATCGACGGAGAGAGTATTGAGGTTGTTCACACCTATAAATACTTGGGTGTGCACCTTGACCACAAACTGGACTGGTCGGAGCAGGCTCGGGCCCTGTATAAGAAAGGACAGACCCGGCTGTTTTTCCTGAGGAGACTTAAATCTTTTGACGTGTGTGGTGACATGCTGTACATTTTCTACCAGTCTGTTGTTGCAAGTGCTGTTTTCTTTGGGGTTGTCTGTTGGGGCGGCAGTATGACAAAAAGAGACAGCAATCGGCTGGACAGACTGATCAGGAGGTGTGTGTCTGTGATGGGGAGGAAGGTGGACTCTGTTGGAGCAGTCTTGGAGAGGAGGATGGGGGCTCTAATGCAGAGTATCTTGAGGAACTCCAAACATCCACTGCACGACACAGTTGCAGCTCAAAAAAGTGAGCGGAGCAACAGGCTCCTGTCATTGCGCTGCAGAACTGAGCGCTTCAAGAGGTCGTTCATCCCCTCAGCAATCAGGCTGTATAACAGATGTGCCTGAGCCAAACCAAGTACAATCTGAGCACTTGTATTTATTGTACTGTTATTTATTTGCATGTATATGATCTGTGTGCTGCTGGACACTGGAATTTCTCCCTTAGGAGATTAATAAAGTTTTATCTATCTTTTATCTATCTATCTATCTATCTATCTAGACCCCGCCCCTGGGCTTCCTCACTTTCTGGTTTGAGCTGAGTGAGCCGTGTTGTCTGCTGGGCTGCGTTTAGGGTCATTTTCCCCCTTCATCTGTGAGTCAACTTGCTGCTAAATGAGTGAGTACAGTTTTCCTTCTGGAGGCGCTCCCCTCCTGTCATGATCAGCTGGCAGTAATCAGCTGTTTGTGTGTAGGTGGCTGTCTCCAGGTCACAGACTCCCCACCTCTCCTACTGGGCGTGTCAGTTCGATGCTTTTTGGCCGGTACTTAGGAACACCCGTATTCTAAGTCAGTTTGAGCAGATGTATGACTGTCTTTTTCAGTTGTGTATTAGGAGTGGCCAATCAAGCTGCAGTGGAACCTGCCAGCTGTTTTGCCTTTCCGAGTTGCTGCCACGACCAGTGTGGGCACACATAATTTTGCCTGGTCTGCCTCTGTTCCGTGGAGTCGGCCGTCGACAGTTTGCTGCACTCCAAGCAACTGGCTGACCACCTGAACCGGGCTTGTACGCTGGTGGAATGCCAGGCGGAAGACAGGAGCGATCTGTTTGCATTATCTTCTCTTTTTGATTTGATTATTTTAGTTTAAGACAGGTGTTGGTATATTTTGTTGCTCTTTCGGCTATTGTTTCCTTATTTAATTTTGTTTTCATTCTTTTGTTTATTTTTCATTTATTTTTGTTTTGTTTGGGTGTGGCAGTTACAGGTTTGCATTTATTTATTTTACTTGTGAGTTGTGGCTGTCCTCCCACTCCTGTTTAGTTGTTAATTATTTTCTTTTTTTTTGAATGCATGAATGAGAGCCTTTTTTAACTCCCCTTGTCTTTCTTCCCTCCCTTCCAGAAGCAGAGAGCAACGGTGGTGGCATCGGTGTTCCTGGGTGATGGTGTCTCCCTCCCGTGTGATGTGCTGTGCACCCCTTTTGGTTTGAGTGTGTTCACCTTTATTTTCAGTGAGTGAAAGTGCCCACGTGTGTCTGGGGTGATCCTTCCGAGGCCTTCATTTCCCCTACTACCTGTGTCCCACCGGTAAGCCTCAGCTCCTGTTTGGGCTCCCCCCTCTTCCCCTTCTTTTAAGAGAGTGAATGTGTTTTTGATATTTAATAAAGATATTTCTGTTAGCCAGAACCCACGTCTCCTGCTTCTTAAGCCACGAACCCGAGTGTCCTCACACATCATTAATTTCAGTTTATTTCCTTGGGTGCAATCCCCAAGGTGGCGTTGTCCGGCTTCCTTTTATCTGATTCACCTCGCCACAATGTTCTTAACACTGGGTTACACAAGGCAACCACATGTCGCTAGGGCTGGACAAAATTTCGATGGCAATATATACCGCGGTATATTTTTATTCAATAACTGTTATATGAATTTTAAACAAATTTTCGGTATAGTGCATTACAGTATGCGTTTCAAAATGATGAACTGCTGTTCACCGCGCCGCTGATTCAAGCCGAACAGAAAGCGCCGTGAGAGAGTGATCAGTACTCGGCAGCACACCACAACTGGCCGTCCTCAGCTCAGGCTACAAGCTTAGCTCCACCGCGGTAAGTTTGAGCTCCAAAATGAGAACTCGTGATGTAAATGCGACTGAACAAGCTTCCAAAAGCTAATTTGTGGCCATGAAATTATAAATCGTGCCCACGTAATATGAATTCGTGGCCACGAATTGGGTATATCGTTCACTGAACAGCCCATTAAAGTTGGCAGCATATTGACAGATGCGGACTTTCGGTCTCAATAACTCTTCAACAAAACGTCAGTAACACACAAAGGGCGCCTCCATCCCATCGCTGTGAGGTGGACTGTTTGCTACAAGCTAATTTTTATTAAACGTATCTGTCTATCAAGCATCAGAAACAATATTGATTTCGATGAGCAGCCGGTAGTGCCGCGAGGTTCAGGGACCGTCTACAATTTACAAGACGCTGCAACAGTGAAGACCAATACCACAAAAAAAAAAAAAAAAAAAAAACAGTACAGGGATTCGCTGCAGTGTCACCATAATCACTACAACCTTAAGTAATTCTGTACTTAACCTCAGTAATTCTGAGCACTTTTATTTTTCTTCCCGGTTGAAGCACCTTTATTTAAATCTATAAGAAAAACTGTGTTGTAGTTTAAAATTTAAAGCTATGAATATTGAAAAGGTGAGAGTATGGCAGTTATTTCAATTCCCAGTCCCAGTAATATTTATGTTTGTTGTTGCTCACTCTTTCTCTGTTTGTTGCAGTAATTCTGAGCACTTTTATTGTTCTTCCTGGTTGAAGCAGCTTTGTTTGAATCTGTAACAATAACATAACTGTATTTAAGTGTAAAGTTAAAGCTATTTATATTGAAAAAGGTGAAGCTTACATTTATTTGACAGTGATTTCATATTTCTTAAATAAAAGGTAAACATTTAATTTATTGCAGTTTTTATTTCTAAAATTTTATACTGGAGGAGCTTCCTGGATAGATCATTTCTAGTTTTACAGGTAGTACATTATGTACATGATTCTTACCAGTTTTTCTGAGGCTTTTGTATTATTTATATCGATATCGGAATTATATCGTATCGACTGAAATTATGAATTATATCGTGATAAAATTTATGGCCATATCGTCCAGCCCTACATGTAGCATATATAGATCATGCAATTCAGCCTGAATTGACCTTGACCTTGAATTGTATTGCCTGAATTATTCAGGCAAAGACAAATTCTGTGACTAATTATAATTTAAAAATCAATGTTTTGATAGCCTTCGTAAAAAGACTTCAACAATTTGAAAAAAGGTCATAAAGTGATAGCTGGTTCATGTGCATTTGGAATGTATGAACAAGCCCAGAGCTCTATGTCGACTGGACATATAAATGTATATTTGACACAGCTGAAAGCCAGGGGTCCGCCCGCGCCGCTCTCTCTGCTGTATTTCAGGAGTTACATATCAGCTTATAGCACAGCCTGTATAACCTGTTATACAAACACCCACGGTAGCCGAGAGAGGGAACCAAGCGCTCAGCTGAGGTCAGAGCTGGAGAGGAGTGAATCATCAAGTGTAGCATCATAGCTGCTGGACGCCACCTTGCTTGGAGTAAAGCGCTCCAGCTGAGCAACACCTCAAACACGTCGGAGGGCGGCGTGTTGTTGTTTGGTGATTGTTGAATCACAATACGAAGTCTTTCCCACTGGCCAAAAAAACCCATTTAAACCCGCTGACTGTTGGCTCCTCATGGCAGTGGGAAAGGGTTTACCCGCGATCTCGACCCGGGTCAATTGCAGGGTCAAACGACCTGGTAATTTATCGGGTCACTTTGTACCGGCTTTTAGTGGGAGGGACACATCTGGAAACTTACATGATGACGTCGACGCAGTGCAGCTACATTAGCGCGCTAGTTGTTGTTTCTGGACACAGTGTGAGATTTCCTTCGCCAACATGACCCAGCAGTGGCACGATAGCGAGACCAGAGAGCTGCTCTTGATCCGTGGGGAAGAGGAGATTTGTCCACAGGTAACAGGGAATGTGTTCCGCTGCATTTCGTTTTGCTGACGGTCCTGCCCGTGGACTGGCTTCGGTTCTACTGCTGGGATCCGTGGTTCCTGTGCTGGACCGTCCAACGGACTGTACTCAACATTGTCCTAGGCTTTACTTCTTATTGTCTCATGCTAGCTGTTGCCAAAGCTGTCCGTCCCTGGGAGAGGGATCCCTCCATACTGTGGTTCTCCCCAAGATTTCTTCTTTTCCCACTGGGTTTTTGGAGTTTTTTCTTGCCGGATGTGAGGGTCTAAGGCAGTGGTTGCTTCGTTTTGTCTCGTTACTGTAAATATTGACATATTACCATTATGCTTATTCACTGTTTTTACTTTTACCGACCAATGTAACATCTTGAAGCCCTCTGAGGCAACTGTTGTTGTGATACTGGGCTATACAAAAATAAATTGATTGATTGATTGAGTTAGCATTCCCCATCCACTAACATGTAGCTGTTAGCATCTCTCATCCACTAACATAGAGCTGTTAGCATCTCCCATCCACTAACATGGACATGTTAGCATCTCCCATCCACTAACATGGACATGTTAGCATCTCCCATCCACTAACATGGACATGTTAGCATCTCCCATCCACTAACATGGAGATGTTAGCATCTCCCATCCACTAACATGGACATGTTAGCATCTCCCATCCACTAACATGGACATGTTAGCATCTCCCATCCACTAACATGGACATGTTAGCATCTCCCATCCACTAACATGGACATGTTAGCATCTCCCATCCACTAACATGGAGATGTTAGCATCTCTCATCCGCTAACATGGAGATTTTAGCATCTCCCATCCACTAACATGTAGCTGTTAGCATCTCCCATCCGCTAACATGGAGTTGTTAGCACGTCTCGTTCTGCAGCTGCTGTCCTCAATGAGCTGCGGGTGCTGCGTGAGCCCCTCCCCCGTCCCAAAGCACTCACAGGCGGCCAGTCTCAGCAGCGCTCCCTGCTGCAGTCAAAGCAGAGAGGAGACCCACACCACTCCTCCACACTTCAAATGAATCGCGTGTGCGCAAATACGCCACTGCTCACTTGCTGACAAACCAAGAATCAACAGAAGAAAATTCATTTGCAGTTCTAAACATATTTAGGGTGTTTTTTTAACTCACATTTTGCTTCTCCCATGACGTTACTGCTCTCTCCTACAGCATCCATTACAATTACATGCAATTGCAAATTAGGTAACGACCTCATCTAGCGACTTCTGGCGACTTTTAGGACAGCCAATAGTGACTTTCCTTACTGGGGAGTTGGCAATGTGATGCCCACCAGTGTGTGCCCACTTGTGTGAATATATTTTTGTGTTTATTTGAGTTTGCCCTTTGATGTGTTTATATTATCTTGTGAAAAAGACCTATAAAAGGTATGATTTGTGAAATCGAAATGTAGTCGCAGCGCTCCAACCAGTAGGAGGCACTGTGAGCCTGTGGTATCTGTCACCTCACCCTCTGGTTCACTCTCATAACTGCATGATCCGGAGAAGGAGAAGCCACAGCTCATCACTTCTACTTTATCATTTCAGGTATGAAACATGCCCATAAACCAATGAAAGTGTCCAGAAAACTCACAAATGTTTTGAGTTTGGTTTTGGCGAGATGCAATTGACTCAGATGATCAGTAGAGTGCTTAATTTTGTGTTTTTGGGACCACATGGAAGTCAGAAGTGACAAAGATGGCGGTGTGGCACGCAAATACAGTTAAAAGATATCTTTATATTTCTTTGTGTGGGCAGCACGATTCATTTCTGTTGATGAAAGAATGCTTTTGTGATTTATTTGGCTCCATGACATGATTTCATTAAGTTTGATCGTTGTGCATTTAAAAGGAACTGTTAAAAAGAGGTTAAAGGGACTTAAGGCAAGATTTGTGAAAAACTGCACATGCATTTCCACTTTATTCAATGCTAATGGGTCGTGAAGCATTAAAAACCTAAAATAACAGGCCAATCCGCGTTTCTGTCTGTTGCCTTATACAGGCTGTGTGCCAAATAATTTGTTGCTGTTCGGGGTCCGAATTTCCCGCGCAATCGTGGGTATGTGACGTAAATTGACGCTGTATGTGCGGTGCCGAACAGGAAGAACATGGCCGCCGTGGACACGGACTGAAACACTGCTGGGATCAGGGGCGGGCAGTGTTGCCAACTTGGTGACTTTCTCGCTAAATCTGGCGACTTTCCAAAGCCTCTTTTCGACTTTTTTTGTCAAAAGCGGAGATCCGGAGCTGCCGCACCGCGGCTTGCTCCACGGAGGCGCGTGAAGCAGGCGGCGGCTTCCACGGGCCGAGTGGAGCTGCCCCACGGAGGCTGACGGGAGAGCTCCGGATCTCTGCTCCCGGGCGGAGACGCGCTCCGTGCCGGCCGCGGAGCGCGTGGGGACCCGCCGCATAAACACGGAGGCGGAGAGGAGCTCCGCGACGGATTTAAAAATGAATCGTTAGATTAATCAATGCATCGAAGAACTATTTCCTAGATTAATCGATTACAAAAGTAATCGTCTAACCCAGCCCTATTATCAGCGTTATCTCGTGAGTCAAAAAAAAAAAATAAAAAAAAGTAAAAATATGACCGAAGCAGCACCCGAATAAATATTGGATATGCGTTTGATTCATGGAGGGAACTTCAGCTGCATTTGGGAGTGAAAATGGATGCTTACAAAAATCACATAAAATGCGCTGTGGTCCTGCAGTAATCCGCGACGTAGTAAACAGCAGGAGCATCCCTGGTGCAGCGCTGTGAAGCCGGACATTCTGTAAAATGTTTGTGCGCGCTCCCGTGCCGCCTTGGCTGGTGGCTGCAGTTACCCGCAGCACCTATCGCGGCAGTACTGAGGTAAATTTTGAAAAGTTGCCTTAAGTCCCTTTAAAATCAAACGTCATAAGAGTTGAGCCACTCAGGCAAGTTAAACCGATAAAACTATAATACGAGAAAAAACATCCTCTATATGTCAATATATAAAACAGACTGAGTGTTTACAAAAAGAAACACGTTTATTTTAAATAAGAAAACATAACAAATCAACATGTATTTTAAAGTGCAACAATCAAAACTGCTTAAAATTGTGAGGTGGTGTTATGGAAAGGTTGAGTAATGGAAACATTTGACCTGGTTGAAGTTTACTATCAATGAAAGGGGTCTGACCGGGTGTGAGCACACTTGCCAAGGAAGACACAACACAGGGAGTTGCTCTAAGAGTTTGTATTTGTATCTTCCTCTGCTCCGATGCTTCCTGGGCAGAAAGAGGTTCTGATGTTAGTGATTGTTCTGGAGCTTCCTGGACAGAAGGAGATACCTGATGGCCCTGGGGCTTCCTGGTCAGGATGTTCAGACGATCACTCAGGCTCGATGCCTCCGAAATATTTTAGAATTGCTCCTGCAAAGACAAAGTTCATTAGGTTATCAAGCAAAACATAGGTCCTGAGTACATGTTCTATTTTATTATTAGTGTTGTTGCAGTAATGCAGAAAATTAAAATTACTGGTAATATGTTTTTATATTGAACATTGTGATGTACAGCGTCCCTTTAAAGTCTGTATCCAGTTACAAAGTTGCCACTTTTAAGAGTTTTCTGCAATAGTTTACAAATTGTATTTAAGTAATAAAACTGAGACAAATAAACCACTGCCACAACAGTCTGAAATAAGAATAAAACGCCATGAATAATATTTATACATCAATTAAAACACAATAATCAAATACATTTCTTGTATTTGTTTTTATTGGTTTAATCTTGTTTTATTGTTTGCTTTATTGGCTTTAAATTATGTAGTTATTTTTATTCATATGCTTTAATTTTATTGGAACACACTTTGGTCACGGTGTTGTAAAGGGCTCTATTAAATAAATGTTGATTGATTAATAGATTAAAAACAAACCTTTAAAACAGTTCTTTAAAAACTAAACAAAACAGTAGCAGTTTTAAGAACAATGTAGAGACCTTGCCCTCTGGGCTCGGTCCCTAATTAGAGCCCTATACAATACACACTAAACTTAGTAAATTAATTCTAACTAATCATAAAATAAAGTGTAAAATATGTGAGAGACAACTTCCACTGAACACTGACAGAGCAGACTACAACATGCCCTCCCTCCTTATAATCTGAAGGAATGGGTTTACGGAGTCAGCCAATCATTCCCGGCAAGACAGGCCAACTTTCATGACACAAACCTTAAAGCTGAGTTTGTGACGAACAGATAACAGCCGGCAGCAGGCTAACATTTATCCGACGCTAGCTAGCTGGCAAGTGGGACAAATAAACAAACTTGCAAAAAACAAAAAACAAAAAAAACCAAACAAACTTGGTTTCACCTCCACCTCTCCAGCCCACATCACCAACAAATGACTTACCTTTATCCTTTGAACGTTTTTCTTCCTCAGTCTTCTTTTTCTTCCGTTTTTCCGCGCCGCTGGGATAATTTCTTTTTGATGCCATTTTGTTAATCCTCTCGGCGGCCTCTCGGCGGCCGCTACGTGACGTCACTTGCTGTGTGACAGTGTGGTCCAACACACTAATAATGCCACAGAAGTACCAGCCACAGCTTATCATTGCAGTTTATTATATCCAACGTTTATTTTTAAGCATATAAGAGGTGTAATAAACACAAGAGCTAGCTACAGATAAAAACAGGACATTTTAATTATCCTCAGAAGAGGTTGAACATGCAGCTTTGGGGCCCCCTGGTGGCTTGGGGGCCCTAGGCATTCGCCTAGTTGGCCTATAGGAAGAAACGGCCCTGGCAAGAGATAGACAGCAAGCACTTCAGTCGCCCGCAAGCTTCACCAACATGGAAAACACTCACCGGAGTGACGTCAGCAGCAGGTCGGCACCCCGTCCGTCTCCAAAGGTAAACACAAGGTAAAAGCAGGATGCCACCGTCATCCTGTTTCACAAACCTCAGACACAGCAGACTTCAAACCTCAGACAAAGAGGTGCTTTCTCCCAGCAGGGGCCACCACCAGGTCTGCCTTCACAGACAAGATGGCTGCCCCTCCGTTCCCATGTGCTCAGAACAAAGAAACTCTCATGTAATGGCCGCTCATCTTTCCTCACAGCGGAAGAAAACCTAATAAGGGTGCAATACCACCGCCAACCTCACGAGGGTGCTTGTGAGGCTCCTCCCCATAGCAGAGGAGGGAGGACCCAGATCACCATCTGATTGGCCAAGCAGACCCTGGGGGCGGGAGCTCCACCCGCCAGTCAAACAGAGTCACCAGAGGCGCCATCTTCAGTTCAACTTAAGTTTCTGTCTAGGTAGGACGTGCACAGCACGTCTCTCCCACAGACTAAACCCGGTACTGAACTGACCCGCTGGCTGGGACTTTTTGGGACCAGCTTTCCTTCACCGGTGAAGCCCCTTTTCCCCAGTGGAGCAGAACGGCAGGGACTCCCCTGGAGCGGACTGAAGACACCAGCAGGACCGCACCGCTGCAGCTCCGCTCCTCCTGCAGAGCCAGCTCAGCTCTCCTCCATTCTCCTCCCCCCACAGCCGACCAAGAACCAGCTGAGGACCCGGACAGAGGAACCGGAACCTCCTTTCCTCCACGTGGACTTCCTCTCCAAGAGCCGAGGTTTTTCTGGGCGCAAAGAACCTGACCGAGATCAGAGCGACGGCTTTGATCTCCCCACCGAAATCACCGTATCTCACCGACGGCAACACAGATGCCAAGCTTCCGCCACACGCCTGACGGTTAAACACTCCCCTCTTCGGAACACCATAGGTGAGCCTTGGGCAGGTTAGGCAGATAGATAGGACTGTAATTCATGCATTGGTTTTTATTAATGAACGGACTGAAGCGTGTTCATTATATATTGTGACTGCTTCCTTTCCTCGTCTCTCTCTCTCTTTCTCCTAGTGCGCTCCCGTGCGCACGTTCACGAGCATGCGCTCCCTCTTCAAGGCCTCAGATACTCCGCCGTTGCCACGACGGCATTCCTACGACGGGCTACACCGGGGCTTGACGTGCGCTTCCCGAAAAAAGTGACTTCGCGTTGAGGCGACGCGTGGTGACGTGAACGTCGAGGGCTGTGATTGGTCCGCTTTCGTGTTGTTTATAGAATAAAGTAGAACTCACACGGAATGCTTTTCTGATCCGAACAGTGCTTCAGGAGAAATTTAGATCCAAAATTGAGCGGCGCACATCTCTATACTGTTAGCAGTGTTAGCACTGCTATCAGACGGGGCTATGTGTATAGCCGCTCCTAAAACGGCTTTAATCGTCCAAAAGCTCATTAGTTTCACCAATATTTTATCATGGTCCGCTCAGCCTCTCCTCCACCACAGCCCGGTGTCGCCAGATATGTCATATATGCAGATATATCTTCGGTATATGCACGCGTGTCTAGATACACATGCCTAGAAATCTATGTCTATAGATCTATGTCTAGGTAAATCCGGAGCTACGGAAGCCGCATTGTTGTTGTGACTGCTAGCGGCTAGGCAGAAGAGGGTGTTCCCTTGATGGCGAAGCAAGATATGTTCAGTAGCAGCGTAGTGTTGCCGGCGTAGGAACGGCGTGGCGGCGACGGGGGAGCATACTGAAGCCTTCACAGATCAGACCCGCAAGATGCCGGCTAGCCGTGCATCTGTGCGTGTGAGATAGGAAGACAGGCTCATCTTTCCTCCTCTCTTCTCTTTACTAACACAAGACTAATAAATTGAACCAGCGCGGTAGACCTCCGTCAGAAGCACGCACGCATAACGCCACTGCGCCTCCCGACAGGTACCCCGACGGGTACCCGCAAAAACAGCTGATTTGCGGGTGGTTTTTAAAAGCTTTTTTTCTCGGGTTCAGATCTGGGTGGGAAAAATAGCTTGCGGGTCAGGTCGCGGGTTATAGATTGACTCATAATAAAACTCCTAAAATAATAATAAATAAGATAAAAACGTTGTGATGTGATCCATCTGCTGCGACTGTCTGCAGCACCGCGACTCTTCTGCATCCATTTCCGGGCTTTTCAGTTAGTTGAGCAAACTACAGAAAACTATCTTGGTCATTATTTACTCTCTGAGGGTCGCTTCCGCTATTTTGTGACAGTCATTGGCTCAGCTGTTTAATCGCGCTTCGCCATCTAATAACACAGTTTCTGATTGGACGAGAGCATCTGCCGCCGTCTAACAAGCGCCACTTCCAAAACAGTTAATAGCTATTTAGATATTTGAGAAATAAATGGATAAAACGTACAACTATCACTTTGTAATGTTCCTGAAGTGTTCAAACATTACAGTGTTTCCCTGATGGATTACTTTTCTCCTCGATGGATTCTAAATATGTCACGGCTCGTAGCTGCTGAACGCCGCTCAAGTCTGGACAGAAAGTAAGACTATTACACATGTAAAGTTACCTTTAAGAGATTAAAAGTTTAAAAGCATTAAACGTAACAAACGAGTGTTTTTACAGTTGTGTGGGAGAAGAACAGCAGGGCTGATGATTCAGGACTGAAGTCAGGCTTTTATTGGAAGAGCTGCTTCATTCAGGTGCGTTATTTAGTCACTGGCACCTGAACTGTGGCAATATGCTGTATGCATGCAGACATTGTGACCCAAAATGATTACTTTAAATACGGGTTACGGGTCGGGCTGCGGTTGCGGTTCGGTTGCGGGTTAGTACATCCCCGGGTCGGGCCGGGGCGGGTCTTGAAAATTGGACCCGTGCAGGACTCTGACGGACATTCACGAACACCCTACTTCGTGAGTGACTCCACAGACACTGTTAAGTCTGTTATCATTACAGTTCAAGGATGCGGAGCTGATGATTTTTCACGTCCACTAATAAATACTGGTGTTTTTCTTTAATGTGGCCCATAGAAGTGCATGTTACTCGGTTAATGTGAAGTATAATTAAGTTCAAAGAAAATTTCAACTCTGTTATCTATTGAATCAATTGTTCTCATTGTAGCCAGTTGGAAATATAAGGGGTGGATCTAATCCAGAGATATTTCATGGAGGTCATACAAGTTTGAAAATGGATCTATGTGGTCTGAATCTATGTTGTGCTTTATGGTTATATGTACCTGCGTACGTTTTTTTTTTTTTTTTCTGTTACGGGACAGGTCGGAGGCTCAGGAGCAGACGACACGGGAGAACAGATGGCGGGTGAAAAAAAAAACTGATTTATTTGGAGAACTAAGGGTGAGTCCAGAAGCTGAGTCGGACCAAGCTGGGTCTGAGGTGGCCCTCGGCAAAGTTCCAGTCCAAGCTTTGGATCCGAGTCCGGAGGTACTTGGAGCAGGCGGGCGGCAGGAGCGGCAGGCTGAGCGGATCCCAGGCTGAGAGCAGAGAAAACAAAAAAAAACAGTGAGTTCACGAGAGCAGGTCGAAGCAGGCACGTCTAACATACTGTAGCAGAAGTTAAGGTCCAGTACTGATTCCAGCCAAGGACGCCACTTTAAATAGGGACCGGGAGAGCGGCTTAACTTCATCAGGCTGATGAGCTGGAACCACGCCTCCGAAAACCTGCTCCAGCACCGCCCACCTGAAAATCAAACAAACAAGGTGCGTTCACGATGGCAAAGCCAGAGACGGAGCTCGACGAAGTAGACGGCGCAGCCGTGGGGCGGAGTTATAAGTCTGCCTCCAACTCGGACAACCCTATGTTCTCCATGTTTGTGTTTCTCATGACTCCCACCGTGGGGGGTGTTTACAGTCCCGGTGTCAGGGGGTCAATTAGGGGGGCAATGCCCCCCGCCTGTGCCTCCTTGCCCCCCCTGGCTGTCAGAGGGGTAATTTTTTTTTTCTTATTAAAAACAAAAGAATTCATAATTTCTTTTGTGTGTCACATTGTGTTAATTCATATTCAGTTAACTGCAATAAATAAAATTTAAAAAACATCATTTAAATTTATGTTTTGGCTTCTTTCATGTGACGCGTGCGTGCTGCTGCAAGTGCGGACCAGGCATCAAGGGGGGGCAGACTGCCTCGCCCCCTCAGTCAAAAAAAAAAAAAGTTTTCAGTTTATTATGTGCTTAAAAACAACAGCAAACTCCGCTGCCTTGGTCAGATCAGTATGAAGTGTTGTGCTATTCAAAATTCCAAAAGGAAGAGGAGACTCCAGCTCTACTAAAGGTGAGAGCTGCTTATTTTATCATTTGTTCTGTTACTATTTGTGCTTTTTAGCAATGTGATTAATGAACATATGTTGTTGAACATTGTAGAACAGGCCTCTGATCTGTGGATTCTGTTTTTGTGTTGCTTCGTTACTTTATCGCCACCTTTGCGTTCCCCCCCCCCCACCGGTTTGTAGCCGACACCCCCCCCCCCCCCTCTACACTGGGCTGGAGCCGGGAGTGGATGTTTATTTATGCAAATAAAGCGTGTTGTCATCAAACTGATGACGAGTGGGCTGGGGTCCAATCCCCTGCCTGGATGAACCAGAGAGGTGGGCCAGGTAGCCGCGGTGAGTTGCTTTCGAGCAGCTCACGCGGCTACCTCTGTGACCGCTTTCGTTTGGGTCTCATGAGTTTTCGATGCCCTACGTAGGTCCGACATATCAGTGACGCCGGGCCAAATCTGGGCGGGGCGGCTCAAAAGTCTTAAAGGTCTGCCTCTGGCTTTCTCATGTCAAACGCACCTAAAGCCTCCCTACAAGGAGGCCGGGGGGGCCATGACATTTTCAAATCTGTCATTTTCATTGGTTTGAAGGGGTGTCTGTCATAGTCAGTTTAGGTAATTGGCTATATGGGTGTTTAAAAAAAAAGAGGGGGGTGGGGGCTGGAGGAGAGGAAGAATGGCAACAGGAGAGACGTGAGGAGTCCAATTAACGGCAAAGAGAAGTCTGTTGCAGACAGATATCACTGACAGTCACACTGGGAGTGAGCAACAGACGTTTGTCGCTGGTGGACTGTTGGTTGCTGGTGGACGGCCGAGGAGCACGGACTCTGGAAGCTGCCATTCCCACGAAGCAGACGCACACCAGAGGACTGCACCTGAACACCTCACACTCGGCCGGCCGTGGACTCAGACTCCTCCCTGAGATCGTCACTCGCCAGCGGTGGGATTTACCTGGTTTTTCCCTGGACCTCAGAATCATTCAGTGGGTGAGATCAAACTGTCTCATGCAAAGAGGAACAGGCCTGCAACTTTTTTTGTTTTGTGTGTATGTGTGTGTGTGTGTGTGTGTGTGTGGGCCCACGTGTCCGAGATCTGTGACTTTAAAGCCCCTTTCACACTGGCCAAAAAACCCGTTTAAACCCACTAATAATTGCCTCCTCATGGCAGTGTGAAAGGGCATGAACGGGATTTCGATCCGGGTCTTTCAACCCTGCAACTGACGCGGGTCTTTAGCGGGTTGCTGCTATCGGCTTTTAGTGGGAGGGGCAAAAGGGAGAGTGAAAGGCAGACACAAGTTGATGCGGTAACTTACGTGATGATGTCAACGTAGCGTGGCTATGTTAGCACGCTAGTTGTTGTTTCTGGACACAGCGTGAGATTTCCTTCATCAAGACGACCCAGTATTGGCAAGATAGCGAGACCAGAGAGCTGCTATGGATCCGTGGGGAAGAGGAGATTTGTCTACAGGTAACTTGGACTGATCTCTTGGACTGATCTCTAGTCCGTTGTCTACTTTCGCTTTGCTCCGTCGCACTGATGATGTCATCAACGCGGGACACTATTGGCGCGGGAAAACGCAGTGACGTGGCTCGCCAGCAGGCGGGTCTGCAGGCAGTGTGAAAGGACTCAAAGGCGATTATTAGCGGGTTGAAAACACGGGTCGACCCACTAGTTGCAGTGTGAAAGGGGTATAAAGGAGTGTAGTCCTTAAGTTGACCTTGTGAAACAAACTGAGTTTATTCATCCCTGAGTCGGTGTTGGACTGTTGTATTGATTGGGTGGTTCCAGTTTTCTTTACAAAGCGCTGTTGGACTCTGAGTTCTGTTCTCTAAAATCATTAATTTGTATGGCGCGTTTATATTTTTTCTTTAAATATACTTCCTGTTATGTCCACGGCTCTTAAAGGAGGAAAAGGAGGTAACATAAAACCCAGATGGTAAAGGTAAACAGGTGTTTAATAAATAAAAAGGGTTACAGAAACTGAGGGATGCCATCAATCAAAAACAACACAAAATGAAGAACCAAGACTATACCAAAGGTGATCCCTAACCCACAGGCTACTATCCTAACTCTTGGAATGGGCACACAAACACAAGCAGTTAGTCACAGCAATCGAGCCAGACGAGTGAGGAGTGACAGGCCACCACACAGACACAGCCGCTCCAGAGTGATCCTCCCGCCAGGCTTTTGAAGAGGAGGCTCCTCCCATGGCCATCCGTGATTGGAGGGTGGCATGCTCTCCCAGATGGTCTGGTGCCCCAGTCAAAAATCCAATTATCACCTCCATGGACATCCTGAAGGAGAAGCAGAGAGAGAAACCATCCCACACATGCACACGCTCACACACGCATGCGCACACAACAAACACACACACTACAAATATGGCAGCAGCCGTTACAGTTCTTGATTTTTTTTTTTTTTTGAGAAAACCAAAATCAGTTGTCTGGGTCCAGTCATTTCATTACATGAGGGAACTGTTATATTCTTTATTTGGTTAAAGTGAACCCGACCACCCCAGTTGTCAAAATGCAGGCCCTCAAAGTTAACTGCAATATCTAATTAGGATCCCTGCTAATCTGGAGAGGTGGGGTTTTACATCATATTGTGTTCTGTTTCATCCCATTTGTTTCATCTTTAAAAGTAACAATTCAATTAACTGCAATGATATATTAGTCAGACCTCTTACAGCAGGGGTTGGCAATTAGATTTGGCGGTGGGCCACTTTTTTGGGGGGCACTTCAATCGCGGGCCAAGGGGTCTATGACTCGCTCGCGTGTCCATCCGCGGACTGCAGGGGGGGGGTTAACGCGACTGCATTCGCGCGACAAATGCCACCGTGCCGCGCTAGAGGCACGACTTTTATCGCTGGCGTGTGAATTCATTCGCGGGACGCGTCACGCTGGAACAAATATGCAACACAGAACATCCTGCAGAAACATCACAGCCTCCTCATCACCGTCTCCTGCACAGTGGGCAGGATTTTTATGATGTCTGTCCCAAAGTCCTGTGTGCACCCGGCTTTCTGTGTGTATGTGTGTGTGTGCGCCACCAGGCGCTTGAAAACTGAGTGAGGAACTTTTTTCCATATATGTTTTCTTGTCCACATGACGTTTGATATATTAAATGTATTAAAATATATTTTTTCCTTTCTAATACATTTTTCAAAACTGAAATGTTTAAAAACAAAAAAGTAAATACTTTTGATCAGGGGTGAGCTTAATGAGGAGACTTACGGGGTGGAAAAATGTTCAAAAAATTACTTATCTGACATGTTTTCAGAGCAGCTAAAGTTTGCGAATAGTCAGAACAGGACAAAAGGTTTGTAAATGTTCCCACAGGGAATTTTTTACCTTTGAAAAAGTTAGATCACATTTTCAAAATGTATATAGAATCAAGTTCCTTCACCGAAAATGTTTTAACTCTCATAAATACAATAAATAAATCCCGCCTTGTGATAGAAAAAACCCCCCACAAAGGAGTCTTGTGTAAACAAAGAAATCTTGAATAGTTGAGCCTATATTTCTTTCCTTCTCTCCTTCTATTTTGTAATAACAGATTGTAATAACACCTACACATTGTGCAATAAATTATCTTTTTGACCCCAGGCTTGTGACTTGGGAATTGAGAGGAATACATGAAGCCCACTGGTGTGACGATCCAGGAAAAGCAGTGTTCCTCTCTGACAGCAACCTGCTTGGTGGCTCCCCAGATGTCATGGTGTCCAATGACTGCATCATTGAGATAAAATGCCCCTGCAGCCAGAAATAACATGTTTATAAGTGAAATAATTATCTGTGCCTTTGTACCAGTTAAACTGGTGTTTTATGTTGTGTGATTTATTATTAAAAATATAAGCAGTAACAAAATAAAACAAATTATGTCATAATAAATTAAGCGGAAGCCACATAACCAGTGTGAAGATTTGTGTTTACGTAGTTCAGCATCCCTGACACTTACTACCAAACGAATATTCAAATACTTCTTCTAATCATGCATTCAGATATTATTTGAAAAAACTGAATTGTACTGAGAATGTAATGTTGTAACAGACAAACATAGACCCTAAAGAGAGAATCTCAGATTTATTTTTGAACATTTCAGTGATGAAAAATTGATTAGAAAGGAAAAAATAGATTTTAATACATTTAATATATCAAACGTCATGTGGACAATAAAACATATATGGAAAAAAATTCCTCTAAAAAGAAGACCGATACCTTTTACTGGCTGGTGAAACTTCAGGGGAGGAGAATATTAGCATGTTATGGAGCGCGTGGCGGTGCTAGGCGTCCAAAAGCGCCTGGCGGCGCTCGGCGTTTGAGACGCCGGGAGGCGTTTCAAAATAAAAGCGCCTGGCGGCGTTCGGTGTCAAAAGCGCCGTTCTTAACTGCATTTTGTACCAGGCGATGTATGGCACAAACGGCCACCCATAGCAGCGAGTGGCAGTGGAAGTCGACGGGCACGCAGATTTTTCCCTGGAAACGCTCGCCGTCCGCCACCCGCCGCTCAAGGTTGAGCGACAATCGCGTCATTACAGTGACTCTGTATGTAATCTCGTCGCCCGAAAAATTCACGTCGCGTCCGGTGGAAACACACAGTTACTTACTGTAGAATAAACACACACGGTGAGCTCGGTGCAGCGCACTCACTTGCGCTCTCTGTTCAGCAGACGAGGTGCCACTCCTCTATTTTTCAGTGACAAACCGGAAACCACAACTAAACAACAAATTCTTCGAAGATTGTCTATTGCAACACAATGACAGATATCGCACTCCAACAGGGGTGCGTGCGTTCGCTCGAGGGCCCGGGGTAATGCGTGCGTTTGTGCGCGCGCGTGTTGGAATCCTCTCGCGGGCCGGATTGGATGGTTTGGCGGGCCACATTTGGCCCACGGGCCACTAATTGCCAACCCCTGTCTTACAGCAATCTGACAAGCTGTCTTTATTAGTATTGCAATATAACACTAGGGCTGACAATAATGAGACGGAATGAATGAATAAGTTAATAAGTGGGGTCAGAATGATGTGGGACCTGTTCACTCCTAAAGGTGAAGTCCTAAAATAGGACGACTTTCCGATTTTCAGGAGACTGTTAAGACAAAATGATATGTTGTCTGTTACATTGTAGTCTATTTCAGTGGTGTGATATATTTATTTTTCCTTTGTCTCTCCTCTTTCTCATTCTGTAGCTTTAGGGTTGTTGTTTTTCATTTTTTACATCAGTTTGTCTGTTTTTTTTTTCATTTTCTTTATAATTATTTTTAAACCTTTTATTATAGGAGTTATATTAATAAAGAAAGGATTCTTAATTGTCTGTTTTAAGTTATTTTGATTAGAGGTCAACCGATTTATCGGCCAGCCGATATATCGGGCCGATAGTTGGACATTTTTCTCCATCGGCCATCGGTCGTATTTTCTTTTAAACAGCCGATTTTTGATTCGTTGTATAAAATGACTCAATTTTTGATCAGGCACATGTGCGGACAGCTAAAGCAGCCCCTCAAGAAAGGACCCCTGTGGCACGCTGCTGCATTCATTTACGTCAGAGTGGAGTGTGCCCGGTGGAATCCAGGCTGTGGAAAAAACCTGCATCTGTTGCATCTGCAATGAATAATGAATTTGTTGAACATTTCAACGTTTTGTGGTTCTATGGCTCTTCAGTCTGCAGCATATCAGTGTTTACTGCAGAAAAAAAGTTTAGTCGGAGGGGGGGAGCGCGTGGTGCCGCGGTGCTAACGCTGCTAACGCTGCTAACGCTGCTAACGCTGCTAACGCTGCTAACGCTGCTAACGCTGCTAACGCTGCCGGTGTTCGACCGTCGGAGAGTTTTTTTTTCTTCTTTTTCTCCGTTGTCCGAGTGCTGCACAATTTAGCGCGGGCAGGGCGCCTGGACTGAAAAGATCTAGCGGAAACCCTGCATCCCACTGTGCAAAGGGACGTTCATACGACGTGTTTTTAACATCATTTTTGGACGTCTAATTCGGGTCACCTGAAGGTGCAGAACGTTACTCCAGATGACGTCTTTTTAAGACGTCTTTTGAACGTCAATTTGTGACGTCTACAGTGCGTCCGTATGAGGACTATTTCTTGTCCTAATGTGGTCTTTGTGGGACGTCTCTTTTACGTCCAAATGTGGTCCAATTTGGCGTCTTTTTATGTCTAAATTCGGTCCTTGTGGACGTCTTATTTATGTCAAATTACCACTTATTTTAGATATTTTTAGACTGCTTACTACGCATAACTGTAGTCCCATTGTAGAAGGTGGCATGCTTTCCAAGGTTATTTTCCTATTGCTTCATTTGAATCAATCACCAGCAGATGCTAACTGGAAATGCATAAAGACAGCATCCAACCTGCTGACAAGCCAAGGTACAGTAAAATTCACAGGCACAGTAAACTGTTTCCTACCTTCTGGAATAACAACCGATAACATGCACAATAGACAATCCTCCAGTCAGGTGATTCTGACCATTAGCCTGGCTCTACATCTGGAGATGGGTCCACGGGCGCCCTCGGCAGCTGCCCACTGCTCCTTACGGAACGCTTCAGCGGCATCGAAGGACGGGTTAAATGCAGAGGACGAATTTCGTTGTACATTCACTGTATAATGACAAATAAAGCACCTTTACCTTTATAAGACTACAATCACCATCCAATTGTTTTAAGCAAATTTTATTACAAAAATTTCACTCACATTTATAGCACTCAAAATGTATAAAAACAGAACATTCAAATTCAAAACAAACTGCACACAAACCAGAACATTAGCACTCAAAATGCATTGGAAACAACGGTACATAGATCATTCAGCCCAGGGTAACTGGGAAGCCCCCCCCTCCCCCGCCAATCCTTTGGGGTGCATGTTTCAGGTGGTCAGCACTGTGTACTGTCTGATGAGTTCCAGAGTAGCGTTTCTGTCATACTTGATAACTCCATCTGCACAAGTAGAAAAAAACAAATTAGAAGAACAATGCACGGACAAACTGCATTCATACACCAAATCTGCATATCTGTAAGCAAAAACGTTGCTTCTGCTCTGCCTCAACTACAAATTCTGTATTAATACATAAACCACCAGCCATTTTACAGAGATGGCATTGCATTTTAAATGTTAACAGCAAAGTTAATGTTTTGTCCATTAATGTCGACTTAGAAACAACCAAAGGCTTACTTTGTATGGCTGCATAAATCCGTGTTTTTTCCAGGGCTTTTTTGGCCCTCTTCCCTTTGCCCTTCATATTGAATTGTGCCATCAATGAATTAGTGAAGAGTCTTAAGAGAAAAAAATCACAAGTCATAGGGCTGTCAAATATATATACGCACACACGCACGCACGCACACACACACACACACACACACACACACACACACACACACACACACACACACACACACACACACACACACACACACACACACACCAATATTGCTTGTATTTTCTCCTATACTGTCTTATATAGTATTGATGGATGCAATATAGTTGATCATTTCCAATTTAAGGATGCAATGTTACAGACTGGTCATAAATAACACCCGAGATGTTTATTTTTTCCACATCAGCATTCCATTTTGATTAGTGTATTAAATAAACATGTGTTATATATACCATGCATTGTGCAGTACTTTATTGCACACTGAAAATAGGGAAACTGCAAATGAAAACATGCAGTCTGGTACACAGCCAGAAAGCACTAATTGAAAATATTTATAACAACAAAACATTCAACACAAAATTAATACTTTATGTAGAAACATACCTGTCAAGCACTTTATGGACACAGTCCCGAGTGTTCCTCCCACCAATTTTTGCTGTGTTCATCACCTGTTGAAATAAGTGAATGATAAAGTTTGTCTTTTAGTCTCCAGAGGAAAACAACAATGTGCAAGTGCACTGGTTCTGTATGCCAAGCTTGTCAATCCTACCAGGGTATCAAATGTCTCCTGGTCACTTAGGTGCTGTTCCTCCGATTCAAATTCTTCTATTGTCTCCATCCGCTCTATGTGGGCGGCTGAAGAGGCAGGCTGTGGTCTTTTGCAACAATCCTGGATTTCCAGCAGCAACTGTTGTATATTTTTATCTCATTTTAAATGGTTACACTGTGATTCTATTACTCTGCCTTGTGACTGCCTTTTGTGCCTTGCAACTGTGTAGGTGAGGGGTCACCATAGCTAAACCTTTGATCTCTTTGTGATAATGTAAATGCCACAGCCCTAGGCACTTTAGGTGTGAACCAGCCAGGATAAAGAGCTGATGCCAGGTCAGAAGCCACAGGAGGTAACCAGGTGTCAGTCTATTGTACCGGTCGTATGTGGCCTGCTGAGATAAGCTGAACTGTTGTAAAAGGCCCCAAGCTAGCAGGAAGAGACTGTTGTGACTGTATGCAGGATCGCAAATCTTAAGCATGATTGTTAACTCCTGGAGACGAGAAGTCCCATGTGCCACCCTTAATTATGCGGAAACCGAGGATAAAGGTGTCGCTCTACCAACAACCGGGGCCATTCAGCCTGGGGTTCAGACTGAGATCTGTTCTCGCAGGGCTGATGGACCGAGAGCCTCGTATTTTGATTTTATTGCTAGCATGAGACCTTCTTCGCTGTCTGATCATCCTCAATCAAATAAAAGAATCTGTGCTGAGACTTAGAGGTTTCAAGCATCCTTTTTTCATTTCAAACTCAGTCTCAACAAATTGGCGTTGTCGGCAGGATTTGAGAAGGAGGATCAGACAGGGCCGGCGTGCCAGACCCTATCCAACCAGGACCTAAGTGACCTTCGCTGCGCAGCAACATATCATAAGGTAAGGCAAAACCTGTTTCTGAAAAAGACAAATTTGCCACATTGAGCATATCCAAATTTTCGGTCACTTCTGTTTCTGCATTGGCTCTGGTCTTGAAGAAGAAGAGGATTTGTAAGGACTTGACTGTGTGTGGGTGAATTGAGGAGAAGTACAAATCCTTACCCATGTATTCACGGGCTGTGTGCACGGGAGTTTAGGAGTGTGGTACATGGAAGACGTGGAGCCTTAGTCTGTGTGAGGGTTATAAAAGGTGTTCACGTAAGCCTGGAGGATTTTGTTGCTGTGTGGTGGCGTTCAAATTTGGTAAATTAATAGAATAAATCCTCCAGTGCAGTGGTAGACAAGTAATCAAGAATCGGTGTAAGGACCGGCGTATTACTGTGTCTTAGTCTGTGATCTGTGGCTACGTGCGGGGAAAAGAAGGAGAAAAGATCCCAATTGGCTTAAAAAAGGAGAAGTGGTCACGGCTGTGTGCGGCGGTAGTGAATTTAGACCACGATTTGGAAATAACTGTGTTATAATTTGTGTAAGAAGGAATGAGGCGTAAAGATTGATGGTGAATTTGACTGTGAATTGGCAAATTCTGATTGAAAGACGTGCCAGATGATAAATTGTAAATCCAAGTTCAATTTGAATCTGCTAAAAAGGCGTAAAAATAAAAACATAACTAATAATAAATAATAACAATATTGATAATTAAAATAAAAACTACAGAAGAACATGAAACTGCAAGGAAATGGCTTCCTGTAGCTCATAAAGAAAGATGGAACCCTTAAACTAAAAACAAGTTTAAGAGTAACATTTTGAAGAAAGAAGAGGGGCAGTTTCACGTCCTCTGGCTTGCAGCTGCTGCAGAGGCTGTTACGAAGGGGGAGTGAAACTGACTCTTAGCTGTAAATTGGCCTGGAATTCGTTAAAATGCCAAATTCAAAATTTGTAGCTACAATTTAGTAATTTCAAGAAGGGAATTTTTGTATGAGAAACCACGTTCGACGATTGATTATTCTAAAATAAAAAATAAAACTCATTTGAGTTCTCATGCACTGTTGAGCTGACCTGTGGAGACACTGCAGTTTCCTGCTGTGATCCAGCCAGCCCAGTAGATAAGGGGGGTCATATGGTGCAAATTTAAACTACTGAATTTGTGGTGAAAGTTTTCAAAGTTATTTAGGAAATTATGTTGACTAATCTGTTCACATAAACTGGAATTATTCTTAAAGCATTGATTGGAAATTTCAAATGATGAACAGTTTTTGTCTTAAGGATTTTTTGGTTTGGGTAATGAGTAATGAGCACATTATTTTATAGTTTGGCGAATCCACTAATGGGCTTTTGTGCTGCTGTGCACGTTTGTGAAGTAACGCTAGCTGCTGTGAAAAATCCAGCATTAACCGAGTCTTAAAACAAGTCACCTCTGTACAACTCTCACAACTTTTTCTGTCACCAGTGCAACCTCCACTCTTGGTTGTCAAGAGACAACTGAAGTTGAATTTGGTGAGACCAGCCACCCAACTCCAGGGGGAGGAGCCGTTAGCTCCATCCATTGGCATGTCAACTCCCATCTCCAAACAATACAACCCCTACAGGGGAGGGCAAGTGTTACTCACTGCCCTCAAAGGCCCTCAGGCATCATCTGCCATTCAGCACTCACCCCCATCCCTGTGGACCTTCGCACCTCCACAGAATAGGATCTACATATTGGAACACCTCAGCAAAAGGCTTTTGTCATTGACTGCTGGCATTACTCTGGCATTGGGTGAGGTGAGAGAGTTAATTAGTGCTGCCACCTCCACTTCCACCCTGGCAGACACAGAAGAATCGGCTGGTACCACCCAGGAACAAGATGCATTACATTTCTGCACAGATAGTGAAGCTGTTAACACTGGCATTAGACACACATTCCTGGCCCCCTGGGGGCATTGTCACCTCTCAACTTTGACTGGGATGTTACGACCAGCCCAGTCTCTTATCTTGATGAAGCTGCAGATAAGTGGTCTGCCGTTACAGGAATTGCAGCACACTCCTCTGCAGGAAGCATGCAGCTTTTCAGGCACCATGTGCTCCAGGGAGTCCCACAACAGGTTAGGGATGCTATGACAGCATCACCCACGATTCTCAGTGCGGGCTCTACTGAGTGGCGAGATCATTTCATTTTTCATTGTCGCAAATATATGGAAGATAAAAAGAAAGAGTCAGAAGATACTACTAAATTGCAGAAAGAGTTATTCCATCTGCAACTGCAGGCGAAATGCAACTCATCAGAGTCAAACAAAGCATCGAAAAAGAATTCACAGATGCCTGTCACAGACACTCCAGCACTACACCCAGCACCACTACCACAACCTTACATTCCACCTCCACAGTATTATATGCAGCCGCTGATGCAGCCATCCTGGGGCCCTCCACCACTAATTCAGCCCACTCCACGGCAAAATTTTGCACGCCGAGGAAGAGGTCGGGGCAGGATGCAGCGGGGTAGATACCAGGGTTCACCAAATCAGCAACACCAGCGACCTGACGGGTGTTTCATCTGCGGTGCTCTGGAGCATTGGGCTTCCAGATGCCCCTTCCGAATGACTGGCTCGCCGTCGACAGGCCCACTGCTAAACCATCGGCAACCTCCTCTGCAGGGACCTGTGTCATATCACCAGTCCCCACCAAGTCAAGAGGTGCCCAGGAGGAGCTGATCATGGGACCCAGTCAGAGCCATGATGAACATTGAGGTGAACGTCCACATTCTTTCCATGACGGTGGACACTGGTGCTCACTATCCACCCTCACTGATCTCCCTGACGGAGCACGTCTGTCGGACACTGGCGTCACACTCACCGGCTCCTCTGAGAAACCCATGATCGTACCTCTGACTACTGCCCTTCCCACACGTCTGAGAATGACATGCTGTGACCATCAATGTGTTCTGCAATCAACCTGTCCATTGAACCTCTTGGGAAGAGACCTGCTCGTCAAAGTTGAGGCCTCGATCCTCTGCTCTCCAGACGGACTGGAGTTAACGTTTGTCCTCGGAACAGATGCTGCACATGTCTGTCCCCCGAGGACATGGGACTGAAATCTGTCACATCCCAAATGAACTCAACCTGCCATCCTCCATCAAGGCGCTAACACCTATTGGTTGCTTTTGGACAAAGTTGAAGACCCTGATGAACTCTCAGTACTTAAGGTGTTTCGTGACTGGTGACCCTGGATCTCAACGCTGCAACCCCAATCACCCCCCGATTGATCCTCCGCATTATACCCTATTTTATGACAGTGAAGGTGATGAAGTCTACCAAGACGCCTTCCAGAAGACATGGCAGGGACCTGTCATGTCATTCAGTCTGACTTCGTGGTGGTTGGCGTGCAGGGTGTCTCTTTGGCTGTTACACTCACACCTGATACACAACATTGGTACATGATGTAATTCACAGCTTATTTACATATTACATTTGCACTCAGTCCTAAGCACCAAGCTAAGGACTTAGGCCCCATGGCAGAATGAGAAGTTGAGGCCACTGACTGGGCTCCATGGAGCACCCCTGGCCTGCTCTACTCCCTTCAACGGAATTTTAAAATTTAACAGTCTGCCTTTGAGTCTGCTGTGACTGAAGAAGAGTGGTTTACTTGTTCTCACGGTTGTGAGAAGTCTGACTCTGATGGGGCTGCAGCGCTTCTGTTTTCAATTCCTGAATCTTTGTGGTCACACGGCCTGACTCACGTTGAGCTGTATAAATTTACACTTGTACCTATAACTGCTGACAATTCACATTGACTTAATGTTCCATAGTATCCTCGTCCACAACATGAACGCTCAGGAATTGTTGAGACAATCACAGGACTCTTGTAATCAGGAGTCCTGGAACCCGCATCTGACAATGTGTGGAACACACCATTTCTGCCAGTCCGTAAATCAACACGTGTATATCGGATGGTACATGACCTCTGACTTATTAATCATGTGATTAAACACTGAACAAGGGCTGCGTAATTTGAATGTAAAACTAAATTTTGTTCCTCTGGCCGACTCAGCTTTTTCTGCTTTAAAACAGGCTCTAGCCTAAGCTGCCTCATTGGCACGACCTGATTATTCTAGACCATTCTTTATGGATGTTTCCGAAAAATCCGGCTCCATTGCAGGCGTTCTTTTTCAGAAAAGAGAGAGAACAGGAGACAGGCAAATTTTTGACCTATGTAAATTTTTGACCTATGTAAGTTTTTCTCTTGACCCAGTGGAAGCTAAACAACCACCCTGTGCTAGATATGCAGCAGGTCTGACAAAAGTTATACTCAAAACTGACCACATTATAATGGACACTCATGTAGAACCCAGACTACGTCATTTTTGTGGACGGGTGTTGTTTCAGAGACCCCTCTGAGTCCTCAGATCTGCTTACGCAGTCATGGCAGATGTTAGCCAACAAACTTATTATGTTCAGGAAGCAGACCTCATCGGAGGTAGACAGTCAGCCTAGCGGGCTGAACTCATTACTCTCACAAGGGTTCTAGAGAGGGTGGATGGTTAAGAGTCAACATCTACACTGACTCAGCATACGCTGCAGGCGTAGTGCATGTGGAGCTTCCATGTTGGCTGAGAAATGGGTTTGTGACATCAATTGGAATGTATGAACCAGACAATTAAACAAAAACTTTTTAAGGTAATGGCGTCCACCAAATTGAACTGGGTTGATGCAATAGCAGTGGTTCTGTTACTAATTTGTGGTTTAGTCTTGTTTATTACAGGTTACTCTCCATTCGAATTGAAACACGGCAGACCTCTTCCAGGACCTGGGAAAGGCCTGTCTCCGTTGGACGAACAGGTGAGTATCCTCCAAAAAAATTATCTCGAGTCTCTCCATGCTCTGGCTGCAGGGTTCTGGATCCAGCGGAAAGACAAACTAGGCTCACTAACCCAACCGGAAACATGGGCGTCGATTCAGCGATCCCCATCATCATCACCTCAAGGTCCTGAGGACGAAGTGGGTGGAGCTGAGATGGACGGGCCCATTCAAGGTGACGGAGAGGACATCCCACGCCGTCCGGTTGGAGAAGATGAAATGGACGTGGTCCCATCAGTCCCAGGGCAGCCCAGCGCCGGACCCGGAGGAACCGAGGCCCCTGGAACCATCTGAAGTCACCGGAAACGGGAGAACATGGTGCAAGATCGATTCTCCCCGACGGCAGAAGTAGGCGCAGTAGATGGAACCCGGAAGGTGTCCTCTGCTGTGGCCTTCTATGGCTAGCAGCATCCGTTCCCCTCCTAATGTGGACATTGGAGGAGTCACGGGTTAAAAGTTTTGTCCCAGAAGCTCACGGCAAGCCCACGATGCAAGGTTCTGGACTGGCGTCGTCAGCCCAGGACAAAGAGACCACGACAGCAAGAGAAGACGAAGCGTCCTCCAGACCTCGAATTCATCGCACTGAACATTCGCTGTGCTTCTGATCACCCCGTGGCCTGCATCATGCAGCCTGGAAATAGACGTGTCACTTTTTTATAGACTTATGCTTCTTCCGCTGTCTCTGAAGTGATGATAGAGTATTATTTAGTTGTCACCCCTATGTGGTGCCATACACAGATTCTGATTGGGGTCCCGAATGTGAATCAGCCAGCTTACCCAGTAATTATGCCAAACTTCTACCATACGTCTGATTTCAAAAGGTGTGAAGAATTCCTGGTTGATGGACTTCTGTGATCGATGGTTCGGAAAGGTCAAAGGGCTCTTTTTAACAATCTTCACATTTTTGCAGTGTTTCTAGCCCTTCTCATCAACTGTGGTTGTTGTTGCATTCCTTTGCTTAGGTCTTTGATTACCAAAATGATAGCACCTGTGACTGATAAGTATGCACCCCCTCCCTGCCAAATGGTGGTTGAGGAAACTGATTCACATTTTTCCGCTCTGGCCCACACTGCTGATGCCTCCTATCACATTCCGTTCCGAGTTGACAACGCCCCGTACCGCCCAGTGCAGGATGGTGAGGTAGATACCACTCCGCTGTAAAAATGTGCGAGTGTAGTGATCCCAGTTTAACTGGGATCAAGAGAGGGAATTGTTGTATATTTTTATCTCATTTTAAATGGTTACACTGTGATTCTATTAAGGCCTCAGTATACTCCCCCGTCGCCGCCACGGCGTTCCTACGCCGACAACCCTACGCCGCTACTGAACATATCTTGCTCCTGCGTCAAGGGAACGCCCTCCTCTGCCAAGCCGCTTGCAGTCACAACAACAGTGCGGCTTCCGTAGCTCCGGCTTTACCTAGACATAGATCTATAGAAATAGATTTCTAGACGTACGTATCTAGACACGCGTGCATTTACCGAACATATATCTGCATATATGACATATCTGGCGACACCGAGCTGTCGTGGAGGAGAGGCATGAGCGGACTGTGATGAAATATTGGTGAAACTAATGAGCTTTTGGACGATTAAAGCCGTTTGAGGAGCGGCTATACACATAGCCCCGTCTGCTAACAGTGCTAACACTGCTAACAGTATAGGGATGTGCGCCGCTCAATTTTGGATCTCAATTTCTCCCGAAGCACTGTTCGGATCAGAAAAGCATTTCGGGTGAGTTCTACTTTATTCTATAAACAACGCGAAAGCGGACCAATCACAGCCCTCGACGTTCACGTCACCACGCGTCGAAACGACGCGAAGTCACAATTTTCGGGAGGCGCACGTCAAGCCCCGACGTAGCCCGACGTAGCCCGTCGTAGGGCTACGACGTCTACGTCGTAGGAACGACGTAGCGGCGACGGGGAAGTATACTGAGGCCTTTACTCTGCCTTGTGACTGCCTTTTGTGCCTTGCAACTGTGTAGGTGAGGGGTCACCATAGCTAAACCTTTGATCTCTTTGTGATAATGTAAATGCCACAGCCCTAGGGACTTTAGGTGTGAACCAGCCAGGATAAAGAGCTGATGCCAGGTCAGAAGCCACAGGAGGTAACCAGGTGTCAGTCTATTGTACCGGTCGTATGTGGCCTGCTGAGATAAGCTGAACTGTTGTAAAAGGCCCCAAGCTAGCAGGAAGAGACTGTTGTGACTGTATGCAGGATCGCAAATCTTAAGCATGATTGTTAACTCCTGGAGACGAGAAGTCCCATGTGCCACCCTTAATTATGCGGAAACCGAGGATAAAGGTGTCGCTCTACCAACAACCGGGGCCATTCAGCCTGGGGTTCAGACTGAGATCTGTTCTCGCAGGGCTGATGGACCGAGAGCCTCGTATTTTGATTTTATTGCTAGCATGAGACCTTCTTCGCTGTCTGATCATCCTCAATCAAATAAAAGAATCTGTGCTGAGACTTAGAGGTTTCAAGCATCCTTTTTTCATTTCAAACTCAGTCTCAACACAACCCAAGGACTTTCTTCTGGTACACTGAAATAGGATGTCTCTGCATACTGTAAGTCCTGCCATACATGCCAGATGACGAGTAAACCAAACCAGATTCTCAAGCCTGTGCCACTCAGTTCGATTCCAGCCATTAGTGAGCCTTTTGAGCATCTGCCGGTTGACTGTGTTGGCCCTTTGCCACCGTCTAACCACTCCCCTGTGACCTCCCAACGACCCTGGGTCGTAACAATGAGTACATTTGATTTTTCTAGAATGGTTGCCTCCTATTTAAATGGTTAGCAGAAAGCTTGCTGGTTCAGAACTCATTTTTTAATCAGTGTCAGTATTTTTGTCATTAAAACAGAGTTGAAATTTTTGTTCTTCCGTTTAAGTTAAACTCTTCTCTGATGTGGTAGACAATAAAGCCTAACCCTTCTGAAGCAACTAACTAGAAGCAACTCAGCTTCCTTAAGTGTATGGAAGCCTGTAAAAGTTGGAGGAAATTTTAACATAAACTCCTGAAAAAAAATTGATCCAGATATACAGAGGTTAAGCATCGCTATTCTTGCCCCACCTTATAAGTCACTGATAATAGCAAAGCAGACTAAACAGCAGAGGGAGTAGGTGGTAGTTTATAAGTGTCTCTTTTTCTCAGTGTCTTCTCATCGATATTAGACTATACACGTACCGTCCAAAGGCAACGGGAAGGTCCTCCTCTCACTGTCCACATCTGCAACACAGAAAGTGAGTTTTAGATATTATCAAATGAACTTTTGTCAACAGACTTGGGCTTCATTATAAATAATAAATCTGTTGGAATACATCAAAGAAAAACGGTGCATATCACTGCTGAAAAATATTCACCTGCTCTTGACTGTCGCGTTCCTCCGGACCCAGTGCCACTGCGAGACGCATGCCGAGCACGGGAACCGTGGCTGTGCTGGGATCTGGACCTGCATTGGCAGACAGCTGTTGCAGTAATGGCTGGACACACCAATGACGTAGTTCAATTCACATATTAGTCACTCTGCAGTTTTGTATCAGACATCTTGTTTCCTTACATGGAGCGAGGCCTACGAGTCTCACGACCACTGGATTCAAAGTGAGAACCTATCAATCAATCAATCAATCAATCAATTTATTTTTGTATAGCCCAGTATCACAACAGTTGCCTCAGAGGGCTTCAAGATGTTACATTGATTGGTAAAAATAAAAACAGTGAATAAGCATAATATGAATATGTCAAAATCACAGTAACGAGACAAAACGAAGCAACCACCGCCTTAGACCCTCACATCCAGCAAGAAAAAACTCCAAAAACCCAGTGGGAAAAGAAGAAATCTTGGGGAGAACCACAGTATGGAGGGATCCCTCTCCCAGGGACGGACAGCTTTGGCAACAGCTAGCATGAGACAATAAGAAGTAAAGCCTAGGACTATGTTGAGTACAGTCCGTTGGACGGTCCAGCACAGGAACCACGGATCCCAGAAGTAGAACTGAAGCCAGTCCACGGGCAGGACCGACAGGAGTGTCCTCCCGGTCCGGACGGAGCTTGTTCATAGGCCCTCGTAATAATGGAGTCAGCAACTGAAACTGGAGAAGACTCCCCCTCGAAGGGGGGGACAACAGGTGAAAAGCAATGAACGGACTAAAGGGAATAACATTCAGACATTAGAGGATAGGGCTCAGTGCACCGTACTTCCCACAGCATTCTAGCTCCTAGGGCAGCTTTGTGAATAGTTTAGTATTTAAACTAGTATTTAGTTAGTATAGTTTAGTTTAGTTTAGTTTAGTTTAGTTTAGTTTAGTTTAGTTTAGTTTAGTTTAGTGTAGTTTAGTTTAGTTTAGTTAAGTTTCGTATCCCTAGCTGACCTGATCATAGGCTGCATCGAAGAGAAACGTCTTGAGCCTAACCTTAAATGTGGAGACTGTGTCTGCCTCTTTGACACCACTTGGAAGCTGGTTCCATAAAAACGGTGCCTGATAGCTAAAGGCTCTTCCACCTAATGTCCATTTAGAGACTCTAGGAGTCACCAGTAACCCTGCATTTTGAGAGCGAAGTGCTCTGATTGGTTGATAAGGCGTTAAAGCATCTTGGAGATAGGTTGGAGCCATCCCATTTAGGATTTCGTAAGTGAGGAGAAGGATTTTAAATCTAACTCTAAACTCGACGGGAAGCCAGTGAAGAGATTTTAGAACGGGAGTAATGTGTTCACATCTTCTAGTTCCAGTTAATAATCTGGCGGCCACATTTTGAACCAACTGAAAGTTTTTAATGCACTTTTTGGGCAGGCTGCGAGAAGGGAGTTGCAGTAGTCCAGTCTAGTGGAAACAAATACATGGATGAGTTTTTCTGCAGGATCGCTTCTAGGTAGAATGTTTCTTATTTTAGCTATGTTGCGCAAGTGGAAATATGCTGTAACCTAACCTATAACCTAAGAAACACAAAGAATGTTGTGAAATTACAGAAGGGCTGATGAAATAGAAAATTCATGAGATGGACTGTGAGAAAAGGCTGCTAAGAGGTGGAGAATAGGGTGTTCCTAATAGACGTCACGGTCACGTGACCTTCCACAACAATCGCCATGTTGGAGGACACACACGGTGTGGTCACACAGCAGTTTCAAGCGGACTGAACAGATTATCCGGTACATATCATCGTCCGTGCATGAATAGAGCAGTCCAGACTGACAATGGTGAACTTTTGTGCTGTTGTGGGATGCGGGCAGACCGCGATGTGGGTCGTTATTTTTTTTTTTCCCTCGGAAACCGGCTGTTTTCACGCACCAAGGAGAGCAGACTCGACAAGTCTCACAAAGAAGACGGCTGGCTGGCTAACGAGAATTTCAAGAGCTGATGTTCAGGAATCAAGCATAAAGAACATGAGAGTCTGTGATCTCCACCCTGTATCCGGTAAGATCAGCGTAATTACTTGATGATTTTATGCAGCATTTGGTCAGAATGACTGTTGTGGGAACCCTGTGCTCTGCACTGTGGCGCAACCGAATTTATATTAGACTACTGTCTAAAGTTATAGCATACGCTTTGGTGCTGGAGTTAGGATTGACTATTACTTCGGGTTATTGCTGCTTTTAGGAACAATTTCGAATCAGAGCGACTGATACTTGAGAGCAGCCACACCAGGGGACCCTCAAGTAAATGTGCCCCAAAATAACAAATCAACTTCCAGTGTATCATATAAATTGTTTGGTATTGTAAGGATAGAATTCAGCATTTCTTAATCTTCAAGGTTTAGAGTTATTCTGTGAGAGTGTGTGGATGTGTATAGAATACGATAGCCTTTATTTATCTCAACATGGAGAAATTTACCATGACAGAGGCTCAAAGAACACACAGGGGCAAAACAGTGAGGGAAAGTATAAATAAGGAATAAAAATAAATAACAGTCCAAATCTTATTAAGAATATTACTAGGATAATATAATAACATAGATCTAAAAGGAGGAAAGACCGAACTTTAAATACAACATAAATCTAAAATATAACAGGAGCTATAATATATAATATGTACAATATGTTTTAGTGCAACAGAATGTGTGTATGATGAAGTGACTGATTTATTATGGGAGTTAAAAAGTGACCATGATTGCATGACAGTATGTCCAGGGTTATTGCTCATATTCTATACCATAGAGTCTATGTAAATTGTAGTTAATGTAATGACCTGTTTGTGACACAGATTTTTTTTTTTCTTTCCACTCCAGGACATCCATCAGACCTGTTATCCCCAGACACAACTGACTGGTTGCCGTTAGTGGATCTGGGCCACAACAAGCTCCCAGCACCACCTCCTGGAGCCCAGGCCCGTGATGAACGTGCTAGAAGCCACAACAAGAGGAGGAAAGATTCAGAAGCTGCTGAGAGTTTGGTGGCTTTACAGAACATGTCATGAAGTGACTGTGCGACCAGTTGTTGTGAACCAGTGGAGGAGCAGACCGACATGCTGCAGCCAGAAGAGGATGAAGACTAAATTGTGCACCTGTGCTGTGCACTGACAAACATCGGTGACACCTTAGTGCCTTTTGGCTGAACTGTAAATGTTTCTTTGCAGTACTAAAGAACAGCTGGATTCTTTTTAATGAAAACTTAGGACTTCATGCTGCTGCTTTTTACGTTTTGTCATAACATGTTTCTCATGACTTGTATTTGAGCTGCCAAATAAATATATGCCTTTCCTTTTAGTCGATTACCAATTGAATGATAAATGCAAAGAAACAATTCCACTCGAAAACAGCTTTATTTGGTATCAGCATGCCTGCAGATTCACGGACAATTAAGAGGTAAGAACCAATTACATTAAACACATATATTGTAGGTTCCAGAATAATGAAGCCCAAGCTTGACACTCCTATCTCCTCAGTTTACTCATCAATCCTCAGTTTACTCCATAAGATCCAACTAGGGATGTGCCAATTTACGATATAATCGCGATTTACGATATTGCACAGCCGAGATTATCATATCACGTCATTTACAAGATATCGTCTGTTTCATTTGGAGACAAGCCCGTTACTGAAACAGCTATTGATCTTACCCAAGGTTTCAAAGCCTCTGCAGGAAAATGTACTACAAACCACCACAAAAGTCCCACATCCATTGAAAACCCCAAAAGTAAATAATTTTATGCCAGGATGATAAAAACGAGGCATTAACGCGTTCGGCCCGACGGACACTGTACCGCCCCCCTCAGCGCACCTCCCAACACAAAACATAACAGAACCAGAGATCCGTGTGCTCCATCCCAACATATTGGGCCTCCTATGAAACTAGAAAACCTGCTCTTTAAGATGACACCAGGCAGAATATTCTCTGAGCCGACCGCCTCCCGTCAGCGGCAAAACAAACCCAAAACCGATCTTTACATTTCACAGCCAGCACCTCAGATTGCACTTTTCTCACACACTTCTTCACCAAATCTCAAAGTTATTCACACCAAACACAACATGCTTTGTTTCCTTATCGCTTTGTTGTCATTCTCCACCTATCCAGGCTCTCCTCTGACCATAATTAACTTCATAATCCTCTGCAGTAGTGACAGCGCGTCATGCGCCTGAATGTTATTGTCGCCATCTTGTGGGCTTGTCGTTAATCTTGGGAGTTTAAATAAAGTTTATTGATGTTGGTTGGTGTCTGGTGAGCTTTACGATATGATACACATGACTGAGGCATCATCCAGCTGGGAGACATCTTTCAGCGTAACCGTACGAGCGCCGCCGCCATCTTGGTTCTAAAAGACGCAGCAGTGCCTGCTGCCGAGCGAGACACACGCAGATGGCACTCAGTGATTGTTTCTGTGATATCTGGCAAATTTTCATTCTGAAACATGCACATTTATCTTCATTGTGCATTTCTACAGCTCAGTGCACATTGTTTTTTTTCTTGATGTGTTTACATGTTGCAAAGGGGATTTTTTTTTTTGTTTTGTTTTCCCTGTCATATAGACCTTTCCGGGCTCACGTCACAAACGCGTCACAATTCAAAATGGCGGATCGGGTCGGTGAAAACAAGACGGTCGTCAGAGAGAAACACATTGGACTCCGAGTGGTTTTGGCTTTTTGTGTGCGTTTTTTTTCCTTTAAAACAGTCGCGGAATGACATACGAGTACTACAGCAACCTGCCTACGAAGGCAAAGGTCCGCTACAAGCAGAAATTGGACTTGATCAGTGGCGGCTGCTGGCCTTCCAAAGAGGGGAAGCTCATTTTCAGCATACATTGCAATATGTGTAATCTGTTTTTTGTATGTAAATTCTTTTAGCTTTTATGCCTTTTGTATGCCCAAGTTAGACAGATCCTCAAAGCCCACTTGTGACCAGACAACACCTCCCTGAGATGGTTTCATCCAGAGACATGGCCAGCAGGACATTTTATTGGTGACAGCACTTCCAGTCAGCAGCTCACCTGGTCAGACCAGGACAGCTGAAAGAACCTGTTACTTTTCCCCACCTTTCGGCACCAGCTCAGTCTTAGGAGTTGATCTGTTATGCAGTTTAACACCAATTTTCTCTTCGTAAGAAAGACTATCAAATGGCTTCACCAAAATCCGGTCCACAACATTCACATTGTCTGCCGTTGTGTGCAGCTAGCGAGCAGCTGGAGCTGCTGGAGGCTGGAGGCTGTGTGAGAGAAGGGGAGAAGCTCCACAGCTGCTCGTCGAGGACAGAAACCACAGAGTGACCGAAACGAGTCTCCAAACACAACGCTCGTCGTTTTTTACAAACACAAAGTCTCCAGGGATCAGCAAAGCCTCCGAATCAACTCAGAACAACAGAATGAAAAACTTCAGAAGCATTTTGGTGCATTTTTTTTACTTCAAGATCGCTGATTTGCTCATTTCGCTGTCAATCAAGCTCCCGGGTGGGTCATGGCCCTCCGCCTGGGTGGGGGGTTGGCTCCTGGGCTCTTGGGCCTCGGGCTCTCGGCCCTGCCCGCCCTGGGCGTCCGGCGCCCGGGGTGGACCGGCTCCTGCCGGTCGTGGCTCCGCGGGGCCCGGGCCCGGGCCCCGGGACTGCCGGGGTCCCCGGCCGGGGCTTTCCTCTGCCCCGTTTCTGGACTGGAGCGTGGGCGTCTGCCTAGGGGAGCGGCTTGGATCCGGGCTCTGTGATGGCCGCCGGCTGTCTGGGCTCTGAGGGCCTCTCTGGCCTGCTTCTGGCCTTCTCAAAGGTCAGAGGTCATATATGCATGATCACTATCACCATCACTGTCACCATCATATTCACATGATCACGTTGATCTTTAATCACTCTTCACATACTCGGTTACCTTGTCTTCTTGTGGTGGTTAGAATAATGGTGATCTGTTGCAGACCTCTCTTGATGCACGACCCGAGTTTACTACTAGTTACTACTAGCTATATTCAAAAAAAAAAAAAAAAAAAAGGGTTTGTTGTGTCCTTGCATTTCCTTCCTCCCCTACACCTCCTTTTATTTTTGTGGCCTGGTCTGTTAACTAATATGGTTCGGGGGAAAAAAAAAAAAAAAAAAAAAGTATGTATGGTTCTGTAATTTTCTGTGTTGGTTGTCGGCTCTGTTTTGGTGTTGTCTAGATTGGGGGTTTGGGATTATTCTAGGTTGCGTGTGGTGCGTCGACAACACTGTTTTGTATTGTGACTTTGTACATAGGTTGTGCCCCCCCCCCCCCCCCCCTTCCGTTCTCCCTCTCTTTATCTTTCTCTCTTTCTGTCCCTGCTCTCTGAGCATTTCCGTCCCGGTCCTGTCCGGCAGCCATGCCGGATGCCAGCTTTAAATAAAGGCAGCAGCAGGAGGAGACTCAGTCTCGTCCTGCTGCTGACATTAAAATCTGTTCGGATAGTAAAAGGCTACAATCATACAATATTGCACGCCCCAGCTGCCGAACAGGACAAGGGAAAAAGAAAAAAAAATAAAATAAAAAAAATAAAGCTTCACACAGCTCATCCAATCACCACGCAGAAGCTCAGCGTCCAGGCCAGCTCACTGCCCCATAGACCCCCAGAGACGCTGAGCGTCCATGGGCGGGACCAGCCCAGTATTTTATCCAATAAGCGTCCAGTTTCACTGCAGCAGAACAACCCACTCGAGCTTCCGCATGGACGCTCAGCGTCCGGCTGTTCAAAGCGCCGTGCCGCTGCGAGGAGGAGTGAGAAAAAAGCCGAGTCAATTACTTGAGATAAGTAGCTGATTGTAAACAAAAGATGAACGTGTTGTAGCGCATATTGAGTCAATGAAATGTTCACACAACAGTAAATATTGGACCACTTATTTTTTTTGACATTTTAGGGGAAGTTGAGCTTCCCTTGCAGTCTTAGAGCAATCGCCACTGGACTTGATAGGCGCTGAATGCCCGTACAGACTGCCGAGAGGAGCTTGGAGTGATGACCCCACGAAATGGCCAGACATGGACTATGGAGACCTTTACACCTACCTCATCGACACACCAGGTAAGTTCTTTTATAATACACATGCAAGGAAAAAAGTCATTAACTTTAGTGCACCTTCGACCTACTTAATGTAAGCCTTTTGACCGAAGTAGTGGTTTAACATTGTGTGTGTTGTTTTGTTGGTTTGTTTGTTTCAGGAGTGTTCACCAGGGAGAGCATGAAAAACAAGAAGAGTCTTGAAGCAGATCAGTACTTCCAATCTGGATGGGTTGAGAACGTCCTATCTTGCCATATCCCAAAGACAGGATACACATTACTTTGTGCCAACGTGAAACCATCACAGAGAGTCAATGACCCCCCCTCACAAACCATGGGTCGCCGTGGCAGCAGGCGGGACAGTAAAAGCAGCTCACTGCACATGCATGGCAGGGTAAGATTCACAAAATGTATGACACACAGACTGTCTGCTTTATAACCAGTCAGCAATAACTGCATAAGAATGAAGAGGCAGTAATTATGTTTGGGTTTTTGATATCAATCCCAAATATTGAGGCCATTACCAAAAGGTTTGTACTAACCGTGTGCTAGTTCATAGTGTGATAATTAAATTTGTGTAGTCATTTGTCTTAAATAGTTTAGTAATTAACTTTGTGAATTTGTTAAATTCACTGGAAGTTTGACAAACATGTAATTTTTTCACAGACTCGGGGAATCCTGCTCCCATGTGACTGCCCTCCTCTTCAAGATTGAGGCATTCGTCAGGCTCGGGTTGACCGAAGAAGCATGTACTGATGTGGCTTGCAAGTGGAACAGTGACTATGTTAAAAAGGTGACGCCTGACCCCATAAGCAAGATAAAATTCTACAGAGACTCATGTGTGTTGAAAGCCAAGAACAGTAGGAAAAGACGGCCGAAGCCATATTCAAGAGCGACTCAAGAAGAACAGCAAACATTTCTCAAGTCATTATTGGAATGTGACAGCAGACCTGTGGTGTTGAGTTGTTTTGAGGGTTACTCTGACAGTTTCCATTGGAAGAGGGAATCAACACCAAGAGTACAGCTTCCACAGTCATCACGAGAACTGTATTCTGCTGCAACAATCTCTGAAGAAGACATCCAAAAAAAGTGTGAAGAAATCATGTCAACTATGACAGTCACCAAAGAAGAAATCGCTGAAATTGAGAAACGCACTGTAGAACAAAGTGGCTGTCTGGCATGGCATGAACAACGATGTGGGAGAATAACTTCATCCTCAGTGCACAGTGTTCTCCACACAGACCAAGACAAACCATCCCATTCAGTTATCAAACAAATCTGCTTCCCTGAAACTGTGTCCACAGCTGCAATCAACTGGGGACAGAAACATCAAAAAACAGCTCTCCAGGCCTATGCAAAGCTGTTGAACAGTGCTCAGCCACCCCACACTGGTCTAACTGTACAGAGGACAGGACTCAGAATCGCAGAGGGGAAATCCTCCCTGGGGGCTAGTGCAGACTCAGTAACAGAGTGTGAATGCCATGGCAAACGTGTAGTTGAAGTCAAGTGCCCCTACTCATTCCGTAATAAGACACTACAGGACTTTATCGGTGATAAGAACTGCTGTATAGTGGGTGTGACCTTGAAAACATCACACAAGTACTTTACACAAGTACTTTACACAAGTCCAACTGCAAATGTTTGTGTACGACACTCGAAACTGCAACTTCTTCGTTTGGACAGAGAAGTTTTCTCTTCTGGTCGATGTTAAACGTGATGATGGGTTCATTGAAGAGATGGTGCAGAAAACAACGGCCTTCTTCAAAAAACACATTTTGCTGGAGCTCCTGACGAGAGCAGTGGAACGCAAAAGCTTTGAACAGTCAGAAAACAAAGAAAACATACAAATCCAGTGCTTTTGTGTGTGTCAGCAGCCAGAGGACAACAGGCAGTACGTAGGCTGTGACAATCCTGGCTGTAAGTACAAGTGGCTACACTTGGGACTGTTTGAAGTTGAAAAAAGTCCCTAAGGGTAAATGGCGCTGTCCCCCGTGCAGGAAACTAAAGACTGTGAAGTGACAGGTGCCGGAGGTGTAATATACTGTATGTGCACCGCAAAAACTGTAAACGCTACCTCAATCGTTCCAGTGAAGCTGCTCTTTAACCATTACATTTTTGGGCATTTTGCACAGCATCAGAGACTGGTGTTGCACATACTGTATCGCATATTGAAATTGCACATTGTTTGCGGTACTCACTTTATATACTGCCTTCTCTTTTGCATAATTTGGAGTGTGTTGTGTTTTTATTGTTGATATTGAAATACCTGTGCATGTCGTGCTGTGCTTTGTAAATAAAGAGAGAAACATTTTCAAGTTTTCTGTTTTATTCCAATGACATTAGAAAAAAGAGTTTCAACAGACCAGAATGATTAACCAAGTTACATAAATGACTTAAAATCAGCCAGCAGCGTTAACTGTTCAGCACAATGTCGCATCAATGCGTTTTTTACTCCTGGTAGACAATGCTGTCACCCAGGTTGACAAATACAGGACAGGCAGTCAGTATTTTGTCAATCCTGCTAAGATCAGGTTCTTCTGCTTCATCGGTCAAACTTTTAATTACAGGTATGGACAAATTCCCTTGTAAAATTTTAAACTTTGTTTTCATGTGGCCGATAACACGCTCAATGTGAATTCTTACACTGCTTAGTTTTCTCGACTCCTCAACCTCTTTGGCTGAAAGCTGTTTCTTCCCTTTTGTAAACGCAGGTGTTATAATGTCCGCACTACACAGCGCTGCAAAGTCGTCTTTCAGGGTAAACCCCCTGTCCGCTAAAATCTGATCTTGTGGGTGGTGCATGTTGGGGTCTACAAACCCAGATTTTCTCACAATGTCATTGTCACTTACACGTCCTCCCCAAGCTTTAGAGAGGAAAGAAATGGAACCATTGGGTGTACATCCTATCAGAACTTTCACAGTACTGTGTCTTTTGTAGTTGGAGTAAACTTTACTCCGTGCACATAATCTCTTTGGTCTGTCAATGAATATTTCGAAACAGTCTATTATGCATGTAAGCCGTGGGAAAACACTTCAGGAGGGTCCAGGAATGGTTCTTTGTAAAACTGCACGGTCAGGCCACTTAATTGCAAAGTCAAGTCTGATCGACACCAGTTCGATCCACCTCCAGAAGACCTCACTGGCCTGACTTGTTGAGAGACCAGTCGCATAGCCAATGTATGCGAAAGGCAGATCCAGCCTCAGCTTCACCAATGTAATAAAAAATTGGTCTCTCAAGTCGAATTTCTGGGCTATTTTAGTGGGTTTCATAAATGTCACCAAAAATGAAAAAGTCTTCACAAATACAACCCATGAAATTCCAGTGAAGAATTGGCACTTCTTATCATTCCCCTCTACACTGGCAGCATGCAGGCGCACTGCATCGTTCAGTTTCCTGCTCAGTGTGTTGTTCTCTTCCAGAAGGTTTGCCTTCTCCATGCGCAGGTTGTCCATCTCCTCATACAGCTGCTTCCGTTCATCCTCAGCAACTGGCTTGGACAGTCCAGCCTGAGGAGTGTGACTGCAGCTGGGGATCGGGGCGGCGGTGAGTTCAGGTGATGAGGGGCAGGGTACTGCTGCCGGTGTATGCAGGTTGTCTTGAATTGTGGGTGTTGAACGGAGGTCGTCTTGGAGTGCCCTCTTTTTAGACAGACTTGGTGTTGGGAGGAGATTTTTTCTTTTTTTGGCAGCAGCAAATCTCTGGAGTTTGGACTGTGATGCCTTGGGGTCAGTTCTGATGTGCATGAAGATGGAGGGGATGAAGTCAGGATGTGTGGGATCTTTGTTGGGTCTCCCTGCAAACAGGAAGAAAATAAATAAATAAGGCGAGATGATAGTACATTGTTCCTGTAGTCAGACTAATGTGTTACTCATACCTTGACATGTGTCGGGAGCTGTATTGACATATGGTAGATTACGCCAACCATGTGTAACTATGTGTGCAGTTTTGAAGTCATTTGCGGGCCGCAAATTCTCAGCCGCGGCTGAGAATTTTAAGAGTGATGCTTCCCGTACTCGCTGTTTAGTTTACCACTTACGACGGAGGTTCCCGACATCAATGTCATAATGGAATGTGTGTTGTGAAACGCAGACAAAAAAAAAAATACACTGATCTAAAGTTATTGGTTTATGAAAAAAAAAAAAAAAAAAACGCCAGTTTTCAGTCCGACACCACTGGCATTTCTCTAAACCGGCAAACTTTGACGGCGTTACAGTATTAATAACTCAGTGAACTGACAACACAGCGCTGGAGCTAACATATAAACATGTTGGGAACAAAACAACAGGTTTTATCTTTCTCAAAAGCGGTTCTTACCACTGAGGAAGTGTTCACCACAAAGGACTGTTGTGTGGGTTGGCGTCCACTCCGAGCCGTCCGGTTCCACTCTTTTCACGGCGTTTACCCACTTTGTCCGGCGATCCGGGTCCATGGGAAAGATGTGGAAAGATAATTTCTTGTCCTTCACGTTGTTGTTGGAGCATCCAACCGCACAACAACTTTTCGGCATGGTGTCAAGAAATCGTTCAGAGCCGTCCGAAAGCTACTGCTGAGGCGATTGTTTTCACCGAGTAAACTGCGTTGCATTGTGGGTAACCTCGGAAATGCCCGGATATTCGGAAAGGTCTATAATGAAACTTACCTAATCAAAGCTCAACGTATTTTTATTCTGGTGTAAACTATCACATCTGTGGACATAAAGAATGATTTAAGATATCTGGTGATTTTAAAAAGTAGCTTTTATTTGACACGGTCTGCTAATAACTTTATTCTACTGCTCCACTCGGGACTCAAAAGTAAAAAAAAAAAACAAAAAACAAAAAAACACACACAAACAGATTAGTTTATAAGCTGAATTATTATTAAATGTGGAAGGTAAATTATAATAAAATGATCTGAAACTGTTTCCCTCTTCTGTACTGGAACATTCAAATTTTCTGACAAGGTGCTGACAGTCCGTGCTCCGTGCGCACTGGGGGGGGTCTGCACTGAAGGAGCGATACCGATGTGAATGAATGAACTGAGGGAATGAATGAGTTCTCCGCTTATTATTGAAAGTGGAGATTAATGTAAAAACAGCAATGAAGGGAAACAGCACAAAGTCACGTTGGACGACGCGAGATTTGGAAGAGTGAGGAGCCGATTCTCGGCTGAAGAATCTGCTAGTGTGTGGTCTGCTCCAGAGCGACACCACACACTAGAAGATCAGGTGCGATCTGTCCTCTGTTGTCTTGCAGTGTGTGGTGTCTGAATCGGGGAAGATTGAAAAAATCCTGTAGTGTGTGGCGGGCTTTAGACAGGCCATATATGATGGCCTACCAAAAGAAAATAGTTCATTTTTAAGCAATATAATTGACATATACCATTTTACAGCAGAGCAAGCCATGTTAGATGGGCAAATACACAAATGATGCCATAAGAGGTTGGATATTTATCGAGCCTATAAAAGTGCAGGAGCAGACACATGTATAATTGTATTACATGGCAAAGCCTACCTCTGGAAAGAGAACACCACAGATGAACTGCACTTTATCTGTGAAGCTCAGCTATGTTGGTGTTCTGTGCAGTATAGCTTTTAGGAAACCAAACAGCTTGTCCTGTTGTTCCTCATTATCCAGGTAGATGGGCATCTGGTGACAAGTGTCCTGACGAATCTTGGTAGAACATTTGCCTCCAAGTACATCCTGAGGGCAACCCAAAGTACAGAAACAATGAATTTCTGGAAATCAGGATTTTTTTTCAAAACGCAGCCAAAAAGTGTTCTGTCCACTGATATTACTAACAAAGACCCTAATGGTGCGTTCACACCGGACGCGAATAGCGCGGCGAGAGCGGCCGATTTACATAGAAAATATATGGTTTTCGCGCGGCCAGGAAGCGACGAGCGGTCACGCGGCGCGAATTCAGCAAATTGAGCGGCGGCCGCTCCGCCGCCCTACTCGTGCGAACCGCACGAACCGCTCTACTCGCGCCGCTGAAAGTTGGGAATGTTGAACTTTCGAGCGAATTCGCGCACGGCGAACCAATCACAGAGCCGCTCTATATGACATCATTTATGACGTACCGGAGCCCCCGGGAAACACCAGAAATGGAGGAGAAACTGATCACAGCGGTCTGCGCTCGCCCTGAGCTCCCTTCGTTGTATTTTTATAGGGACAGGAATAAAAAGGAGCTTGCTTGGAGGAAGATTAGTGAGGAGGTCGGGTTCCCGGGTAAACTGAGTAAAGAGATTGTGGTGAAACAGTGTTTACTGTTAGTTAAACCGTGAGTTTACTGAGAGGTCGGGTCCCCGGTGGAATGCGAGCGCTGATGCGGGACAGCAGCTCGTCAAACTGGACCGGGAGAGACGGAAGTCCCGCTGAAAGCGTCCTTCATCCCGGCGCAGCTCCTGGAGTAAATGGTGAAATTCACCATGCTCTGAACGCCTCTGCTAAATATTATGAATCCAGACATGTCGCCTGGACTCGCGACGACAACGTTGTCGGGCTTTATCAAGCAATTAAGCAGACCGCCGGCGACAGAGACGCGAATTCAGCGGCAGCCGCTGCTGGGTCACAAAATGCACACGCGGTCAACCAGGGGCGAATCGCGCGAATCGCGCCACGCTACTCGCGTCCGGTGTGAACGCACCATGAGTCAGGGATCTCGAACTCCAGTCCTCCAGGGCTGCAAATCTGCATGTTCTCCATGTCTCCCTGCTTCAACACAGCTGATTGCAATGAGGCTCGTTACCAACCTTTCTGCTGAATTTGGTGATGAACCTTCATGAGATTCAGGTGTGTTGAAGCAGGGAGACATGAAAAACATTACAGGTCTGCGGCCCTTGAGGACTGGCGTTTAAGACCCCTGCCAAGTGAATCTTTTCAGTCAGTCTGCAGTGAGGAGAAAACAGGAACATTTTCCAAGTACCACCAAATGCTGCTCAGCTTCCTTTGACTGGATAATGAGGTCCACCAGTCTTGCTTCCTTTGCCGTGCCTTCAGTGACAGCCTGCATATGGAGTGGAACTTTCTCAGAGACGGCACCCTGCCTTGGCACTCTGTAAACGGGCTTGAGGGTTCCTTGGAGCAGGTTTCTGGCTTCATTAGTCCAGAAAGCAAACCTTTTGCCATACCTTTCAAACGACAAAATTCATCCAAGATAAATAATGGGGAAAAAAGCCAACATAATGTTGAAAAAAATGACATGCACAAATACTCTGGACAAAGACTGCCATCCACAGTCTGATGAACTTAATGTTATCAGATGTTCTACTGACATGGTACTGAAAGTGTGTTATCAGTTTGTAGAAGTGAACCCCTAACTTGAAAGTAAGATTTATATACAAGCTTTGTTTCAGGCTGTCGTACCCCTCTGTTTGGAAACGTTCCATCAGAAGAAGACACCACCACTTCCGTATCAAAGACATGTCCATCTGAAAGCAGTGTGACAATAGAAAAAAAAAATGAGTTCAAAATGTGTCCTTTCTCTTCAAAATGAATAGGGCTCGAAAGGATGACGTCAGCAGTGGCAAAAACCGCAATGCATTGTGGGCAATGCCGGCGGTGTGCGGTAACGTTGTTTACGCCAGCTACAGGCAAGACGCTGCGCTCGTGTTGCTCTTTTAATTTTGTTTGGCGAGTTTCTACAAATACAAACATGGTGCAGTCGTGCTGTGTCATTAACTGCCACAGTCATTCTCACGATCGCTCCAGTAAAAAAAAGAACGAAGGGATGACGTCTGTCTCATTCCCAACCTGGAAGCAGCGGCGGACCTCGGATATGTGAGCTAACAGAGACGCTGAATGGCCCGGAGAGCAGCTGTCAGACGACCAAACATGACCTGACAGAAGTAAACACGAGGAAAAATGGACCGAAACCGAAAGGCGACGGACCGTACCGAGACCAGCTGGACCCAGTTCAGAACCCGGTTGGGCTCACTTACCGTTCCTGTTGCGGAAAAGGCTGCCTGGAAGTCAAATGTCCATCAAAGCGTCACAGGAAAAAAAAAAGAAAATCATCGCAACAGCACAGCGCTACAGGCTTGTCAGGGAACAAACTTCAGTCTGGACTTCAGTGACGGCATTTTGTCTTGAAGAAGACACAAACACTACAGCCAGACACAGAAACACTACAGCCAGACACAGAAACACTACAGCCAGACAGACTCAAATCTTTGTGACAGCTGCAAAGTTTTGTGACTTAGCTGTGTGGACTCTGGTGGACTGCAAGGTGCACATTGTTTTCCTTCATTTTATTTGCAGTGTTATTTGTTTATGCACAATCTAACTTTTTATAGTTGCAGTGATATTTATTTGCACAAAGACTTTTGCACCTTATTAGAACTGTAACTGTAACTTTAACAGTGTCGTTGCACAACAAGGAATGGTCTGACATTATTGCATGGGTAAATGGCGCAGTCTCAGAGGATTTCCCATTAAAATGAAGTTTCATAAATAGCTACTGAGCTATAATATTTAATTTCACCGCAGTATTATTAACTTATTAGAGTAGAGGCTGGTTTTTGTCACCATATGAGCAGTAACAGCTGAGGAGGTTTACCTGTCCTGACAGAATGAAATGTTAAGGATAAATATTAGAATTAAGCAGAGGAAGAATGTTAGCAGTCAATTTTATTTACAAAAAAAACAGAAGTTGGTCACATATAATCCAGATAAACAAAATCGGTTCATCTCACCATGGACCTAATTTCACCATTCATATGTTTATAACGGACACACTGCTCATTCTCCACAATGTCGTTCTGTTGTGGAGCACCTCACACATATCTGGTGTGTGAGGTGCAGGTGCAGCAGTTGCCTCCTTTTTCTCCGTTGGAATCTTTGGTAATCCGCAGCTTTCACCTCTGTGTGTCGAGATGTGATGACAGGTGCGCAGTCTGGATGAGTTTCATTCACTTCATCAGCAGGTCTCCCTGAAAAAAAACACACACACGCCCATTATGACTTTTAAAATGAGGTCAGTTGCAATGTACTGTCAAAGTCAATCCCCTATGAGTGAGGACAATTATGATATAAATTCAAAAGTAATCGATAAGGAAGTGGAGGAAAGAGACAGTGTTTGCTTTAACTGCCCTGAGGCTGTGTCCGTGGCTAACGCTAGTGTAGCCGAGTGGCGTCAGAAGTGGGATGATATAAACATTAACTTAGAAACTGTAAAGAATAACAACGCCAGCTGGTATAACCAGCAACTAAACTAAAATAGCCCCGCAGTTAAATAAGGCAGCACAAGTAGGTGGACTGAAGAGGACAAAGGCAATTTAGAAAAAAATATAACCTTTATTTTACAGTGTATTAATCAAATAAGACATTTCCAGTTGGTTTAAAATATTTTTCCACCCAAACACTTTCACACAACAGTTTGTTTTGGTTTCATTTTGTTTTAGAGCGCACACTTAGTCTTTGTGGAAGGCACCAGCGCCCTCAAGTGGTCGCTCGGTCCAACAGTCTATACGTCACCCTGCTCACAGTGCTCCGCAGTGGCAGACAAGGAGCCAGTAGGAAGTGGGAGAGGAATGCAAAAATCCAGAGAGGAGTACCAAATCAGGGGAGAAGAGGAGGCCCGGTTGGAAACCTAAATAAGCAAACTGTATTAGCCTATGTTTTTATGGATTAACTTTGTGACTGAAGAGCCCCACTACTCACCAAGGCAGCACTCTGAACCAGGAGCAGCAGGAGGAAAACAAACCTCGCACTCAGCTGTAAGTCTGAAACAGCGCGCAAAACATCCCATGATAGTTTGCACATGGCTTTATGAATGAACCTTTCGCTTACACTCACCAATAAAGCGCTTCACGCAAGAATAGAGAGCGAGGAACTACAAGGCAGCCCACACATACAAGACCGGATACCTATGATGACGCGGATTAGATGCATATAATTTTATGAATGAGCAACGAGCGAGTACAACTCACCACAAAGCTCATGAACGGCCGCAAGGTCACCAAGCCTGAGCTAGGAATCTGTGACCAGCTCTTTTAGCGTTAAGGAGAAGTGTCTGTGTCTCTGGAATCGGCTGCATGGAGTGTGGACGCCAGAGGAGAGGAGACGCACAGGTGAGGCGAGTTACCCTAATCACAACTCCGCCGCAGCGGGATTGGTTACTCGGTGGGCGTGCTGGAGGCCGGTGCACGCCTACCACTACATTCTGCCCCCCCAGCTTGGATCGTCAACCCGACGATCGACAAATCCCAATTGGATTAGACCTATTTAGTGTTCAATACTGAACGGGGCAAGTTGTGAGGATTAGGATGGCAGCCAGCAGTGGCGCGTTCCGACCTTCTCACAGTTGTACTGATCGATTCGACCGGTAATTCCACAACCGACTCCTCCAACCCCCGCACAAGTGCAGGAGTCGATTGCGAAGGCTCAAAACCACTGGGTGCAACAGGTACGCGCCCTACAGCAGATGGCTGCTCAGACGCCATGTACCACAAGTCGTCATCGCTAGAAGAACCACTATGTGAGTGATGAACGGGAACCTCAGATATATTGTTATTTGGGGCAACATCCAAGGGAGTCGCTCCAAACCATGCCTTAATCAATGAACGGTGAACTCTTTTTACCCTTGCCTGGTCCCCAACGGGTGCAATGGTGTACACCGCTCCACCATCCCTTGGTGCTTGCAGGACAATGTGTTGAACGGAAGACCAGAGGTCCTGGGTTTTGCAACGACCCCTCACACTGGTGTTGCGCACCAAAACAATTTGTCCTTCCCTCAAGAGTTCAGCACGCACAGACCGATCATGTTGAGCCTTTCGGTGCTCTGCCGACAATCTCAAACGTTCCCTTGCCTCCTCAAACACAAGACGCAGTCGGGTTTGATGTTCCAGGATCCACTCATGGGGATCACCATCAAGAGGATCCTCAACCCGTCCCAATAAAAAGTCAACCGGTAGCCTAGGTTCTCGGCCAAACATCAAATAGAACGGAGACTCTCCAGTTGATTGATGGGGTGTGGTGTTATAGGCGTACAAGAGCTGAGGCAGACAAATGCACCAATCTCGCTTCCTGGACACTGGTAATGCCCTAAGTAAGTTGTGGAGCGTTCGATTGAATCGCTCACACTGCCCATTCCCAGCCGGGTGGTAAGGTGTCGTACGTGATTTTGAGATTCCATAAAGACGGCAAAGTTGCTGCATCAACTGACTTTCAAAGCAGCGTCCCTGATCTGAATGAATTCGAATTGGAACACCAAATTTGGAGATCCAGTCAGACACCAAAACTTCGGCAACAGTCAAAGCTCGTTGGTCGCGGGTTGGGATGGCTAAGGTGTATTTACTGAACACGTCAGTAATAACAAGCACATTCTCAAACCCATGTTGAGATTGTTCCAGAAGGGTAAAGTCAAGAGCGATGATTTCGTTTGGCCTGGAAGCCAGAAGATGACTCATGAAAGCTCGAGCAGGGGGCTACGAGTCCTTCGTGATCTGACAATGCTCACATTGCCTGCACCACTGATTCACTGCCTTTGACATCCCCGGCCAGTAACAATGTGACCGCAGTAGTGCTAGGGTCCTCTCAGTCCCTTGATGACCATGCTCTTGGTGGACTTGAGTCAACACCTCATCAACCATAGATGCTGGCAACAGCAACTGAAGCACATCTTCGCCACCGTCCGGGCGACGAATCTGACGGTAAAGCAAATGATCTTCTCAACCAAGCGATTCCATTGCCGGCACAAAACCAAAGCGGAAGGAGAGAGAGCTTTCCTGTCATCTGCACTGGGCTGCCGATGCTGCCTCCAGAAGGCTGCCACCTCCTGAATAACAGGATCTGCATCCTGGAGGGCCTGGACATCACTTGGGGAATGCCCTGGTAAAGCAAACACCACTGACTGTGTCACCTCCATCATCTGCAGAGGAGCAGATTTGTGCAACAAAAGTGGAACCAAAGAACCAGGGCCCAAGGCGGCCAAGTCCTGAGGGCCAACATCTTTCTGACGGGACAATGCGTCTGCATTCCCATTGTTCTTCCCTGGTTTGTACCTCAACTCAAAATCGAAGGATGCGAGTTGCGCAGCCCAGCGCTGCTCCACAGCTCCAAGTTTGGCAGTCAGCAAATGGCTTAACGGGTTGTTATCGGTGTAAACAATGCATCTATGTCCAAGAAGATACTCCCGAAACTTCTCACCCATGGCCCATTTTAGGGCCAGAAGTTCAAGCTTCATTGAACTATAGTTTGACATGTTCCGTTCATTTTTCCGAAGCCCCCTACTTGCGTAGGCCACAGGGCGCACTCTCCCGTCCTGCTCCTGAGAGAGCACAGCTCCCAAGCCTGAATAGCTGGCGTCCACCTCAAGTATGAACGGCTGCTTGAAGTCTGCATACGCCAGCACCGGCGCGCTTGTAAGTTTGGTCTTAAGCATGTCAAAACTATTTTGACACTCTTGGTCCCAACCTTTAATATCACCTGACCCACTCCTCTTCCGAGATTTGCCTGATAGCTCGGCCACCTTCCGATGCAGCGGTGCAGCTAGCTTTGCAAACCCTTCCACGAACCGGCGGTAGTAACTCGAAAAGCCAATGAATGAGCGCAGCTCCGAAATGGTAGTGGGAACAGGCCACTCTACAACTGCCTGAATCTTCGCGGGGTCAGTTGAAACGCCCTTGTCTGAGATTACATGACCCAAATAGCTGACTTCGCGCTTAAAGAAGCGACACTTTGAAAGTTTGACCTTCAGACCTTCTGCCTGCAGCCTAGTCAACACACCAGCCAGCCTCTCCAGATGCTGATCGATACTGGAAGAGAAGACTACAATGTCGTCCAGATATAAAAGTAATGACTGGCCCTGCTGACTTCCAAATATGCGTTGCATTAACCTCTGAAATGTACTGGGCGCGTTACAGAGACCAAAGGGCATTCGATTCCACTCGAATAAGCCGAAAGGAGTACAGAACGCAGTTTTTGGCTTGTCTTCCTCTGTAACGGGGACCTGGTTGTACCCACTTGCAAGGTCAAGTGTAGAAAACCAACAAGCACCAGAAAGGGAGTCAACGGTTTCCTCTATCCGCGGAAGCGGGAACGCATCTCTCCTTGTCTTAGAATTGAGCTGCCGATAATCTACGCAGAGCCGTAAGCTGCCGTCCTTTTTATGAACGAGCACTATTGGCGAGATGTAGGGACTCGAACTCTCTCTGATGACTTGCGACTCAAGCAACTGGTGGATGTGTTCCTTTACAACTTCATATTCGGATAGCGGGATGCGGCGATGACGTTGCCGAACAGGGGTTTGGTCCAGGAGTGGGATATCATGCGATATAAGGTTTGTACAACCGAGGTCTTGATCATTAACAGAAAAAACAGACACATGATTCCGAAGCAAGGTACGAGCTGCATCGCTCTCTGCTGAAGGTAAGTGAGACAAGTCAAGTGAGTTAATCTGGTCAAGAACTGAAAACCCAGTCTGCTCCGCCGCTTGCACAGTGATGGAAAAAATTTCTGCCACACCTGTTGGCAGGCTGACAACCCTAATGTGGTCTAAAGTGCCAATAACCGTGCGCGGATGAAGAAGCACGTTATTAACTCCTACATTTACCACGGGAATGTAAGCCGTTCCCTGAATTACACGGACCAGGGCCGGCGAGGCCAAGAGACCCACGGGTAAGCTGGATTCCGGTGGCTCAAACAACACAGTTCCTTCTGAAAAGTAATTAGAACAAGTTGCAGTCACTATTTTTATTGCTCCACCTGGTGTGCTGCAAGGTTTCTTTCCCCGGACCCCAGAGGTGGGACCAAGTCCTTGTTTTGCAAGTCAAAGTCGAGTCTCAAGTCTTTGCACTCGAGTCCCGAGTCGAGTCCCGAGTCCTGACAGTCAAGTCCTGAGTCGAGTCCCAAGTCAAGACAGTCGAGTCCCGAGTCGAGTCCAAGTCCTAAACTTTTTTCCTCGAGTCCTAAACAAGTCATTAAAAAAAAAAAAAAAAAAAAACTGGGGAGGCACTGTTAAGGAAATTTTGGACTGAGATATCGATACTCTTTTTGAGAAGCGAGCCTGTAGATTGGGTATTTTCACCATATCTGTCAAACACAACATAAAGGTGCTGTGCTCCACCTGCCCCCAATGACCAGTCACCACTGCTTTTGAGAAGTGCTTGAGATGATGACTATAACTTATTTTACTTTTGGTGTGGCTGCCTTCAGATGCTTAGAGAATTATTTCACATTGTAGGTGATTGTCATGTTTTTAATAAAATCCTCTGGCCTCAAACTTTTATGAGTTACAAACCCAACAATGCTGAACTTCATGTTGAAATCAGCTCCATGTCAGATACATAAGCTACTTGTCAACAGGATTTACAGCTCAGGGACAGCACAGAAACAAACCACTGAACTCTATTCATCACAAATAGGAATAAGGTCAAAGCATTTCCAGAATAAAAGAATAAACCTCGGGAGGACAGTTGGAGTTACATTAGAACACATGCTGTTACCAGAACATTATATCTGTGACTGGGTGAATCATGGTTTCAAGCCTAACTATCCATTTCCACTCAAATCGAACATTTTACACAAAGCATCTCCAGGAGTAAATGGAAAAATTACAAAAACACAGTTAGGCAGCTCACAACAGAAACACCAATGATCAGTCTGTCTGATGACTCAGTCAACTTTGTCACAAAAACCTGGTGAATCAGCAGAGGAACAACAACATGAAGCCTTATTGTCTGACCTCTGTTGCTGGGAGGCTGGAAAAATTTATTATCATCATTATTATTATTATTAGCTTTAATTATTGGAGCAAAACTCTGTCATGAGTGGATATTCCAGGTTATGGTATGACCTCTTCCTCTCCTGCTCTCTGGTGTTTCATGGAAGTTTTAATTCTGCTGTGCTGTTCACTGCCTCCTGTACAACCTGCGTACGGCCAGTCACTCTGTTTCCTTCTTTCATTTATAAAATCTGAGGAAAGACCTAATCACAAATCAACATGTCAACATTTCAAAAAGAAAAGCAACCGACATCAGAGGAGGCAGTCTGTTAATCCACAGAATCACCATCAGACGTCCTCAGATAGCTTTAGACTGATCAAGCTAATGAACCAGATCCACACATACTGACATGTCTCTGCCCTGGTAAAGATGCTCTGCCACGATTAAAGAAATATATCAAAATACTAACTGTACCATCGACACAAGAACAAACATTACTGAACATCCAAGGTGTGTTAGACACAGAGAACCATCAGTCTCAGGAGTGTTTTCCATTTTTTATTTGTCCAGGAGCAGAGTTCAACAGAAATGAACAAAGCTGACAGAACAGGTGACTGAGAATGAAGAGGTGACGTCTGTACAAAGAAAGAAAGAAAGAAACAATAAAATAATAGTCCGGTTATCTCCCAGGTTACAGATTACTAGTTGCAATGGAAGTGCAAAGTGTACTTATTTGATCAGGAGACCCTGGTTCTTGCTGGAGGTCCCAGTGGAGACCCTGGTCAGACCCTGGTCCGGCTCCTGCTGGTGGTTCAGTGTTCTCTTGTGAAGCAGAGAGAAGCCTCAGTTCTTCTGTGGCGTCTGAAAACGAGACTCTGCTCCACGATGTCCCAGGAGAGGATCAGCAGTGTGACTGTCTGCCATGTCCATAGAGACAAGCTGGAAGGAGGACAAGGAGGACAAATGTAATGTCTTCATTAGCACTTCAGAACGGCAGGACAATGTTTTTGGGCACTTTTAAAAATGATGATGTTGTAGTGGTGCATGGGCGTGCACTATCATATGTACGCGCACTGCACTGCATGCACGCGCACACGCTGGGCGGCACCTTGCGCCACACCGGAGTTTTAATTGCAGACTCAACTCACCTGCGCGTCTCTCTCTGGCGTTTCTCAGTTCAAGCAGTGCTGCAGCAGCACAGAAGCTGCCGTGAAACCTTCGGTTCAGCTAAAGACAAGTTAAACTTGCTTCTCCACCGCTCTTGAGTTCACGCGGTCAGTGATCTGAACGCCGTCCTGGCGGGGTGAGTGATTACTATCGGCGCTTCATTCATAAAATACTCGCCTCGTTTCTAACCCACGCGTGTTTGTAGGCGCCGCTGCAGTTAATTTTGAGTGCTCCCTTCCTGTTCTCTCACGAGCATCAGCGCACCTGTTCTGTGAGTATGGGTTTCTGTGCTTCCATTCCAAATTCAGAATATTTTGGGATCTAACACGGTTTGCTGTGTAGATCCCCACGTTGTGTGGCAGTCCATCCGCCACTGCGGATCCAGTGAGATTTGCCTGAGAGGCTCTGGGGTAAGTTCAATATTCCTCTCCATCTTAATTAAATTAGGCTCAAACTAAATTCCAATTATAATATTTTAGGGTCGCAGAGACGGGCCTTTTCCTTCCACGTGACTGGTTTCCGCTGCTGCCATTTGGGCTTCTCCTTTATGCTGCTGCTGTTTTTGTAGGCCACATTTAAAATGTGATTTATTTTCCAGGCATGCAGGTTCCATTTTGTAACTTTATTTTGAAATGAATGGATGAGTGTGTGAATGGAAATGCATCTTTTAAAAGGAAAATATTTGTCTCATAAATGAATGTTAAAATTAAATAAAGTAAAGTTTATTTTGATGTCTGTTTCCGGCCCATCAGTCCAACGAATCTGCAGCCTTTTTATCTGTGCAGGATAACCTTGGTTTCTACCAGTTGGCGTTGTAAATACAAAAGTCTCCAATTTTAGCAATTTTATAGTGTTATTTAAAGTAATTATAATTTATTATGTAAAGAAAACCACTCGACCTGGCCACAATTGGCGTTGTTGGCAGGATTGACTGAATGAGACTGGGACAGAGGCTGCTGTGGATATTTAGAGGTACAAAGTTAATGTCTAAGTAACTGGGTGATTGATTCTTATAGGTGGGAAAGAAACGGAGAAATACATTGTGTGCAGTGTTGTTTGAGTTTGTGTATTTTGCATTTTCTAAGTTGCATATTTTTGATTTATTGTATATGTTTGCTGTGTTTTTCATGAGCATTTTTTTGTTTACCATATTATGTTTGTATTAACCTCTGTTTAGCTTTAATCATCTATTGGCTCTTTCGCTACAGCAAACTACAAATCCAACCTTGTATTCTTCTGTATTTTGTGTTCACTGATTTGTGGAGTAACAGCAGCAGCATTTTTTTTAGAATTGTAACCCTTTTGCACAAATATGGAGGAACAGTTAAAACAGCTTCAAGAAATGGTAGCAAACCTACAAGTAGAAAACGAAAACTTGAGTCGTCGTCCTCAATCTAGCTCTAGCGCTTCAGCAGAAGCTGCTGCTTCCTCTAGTCGAATCAACCCTAGTGTTGAGCGGCTAGTCTTTGTCCCAAGAGAGCGAAAGTGCCCAATGTTTCGAGGCAGGGTGGGAATCGGTCTGGGAGAATGGTTAGAGGAGGCAGATGCATGTATGAGGGCTAGACATTTGTCTACCATTGACCGAGCATTTTTTCTTTATGATCATTTGGAAGGAGAGGCCCGGGAGGAAATCAAATTTCGCTCTGCAGAAGAACGGAGTGACCCAGCGGCAATTACGGCAATTCTAGAGGAACTTTATGGGTGTTCAGAGTCCTATGTTGCTTTACAGGAGGCGTTCTTTTCTCGGAGACAACAGGAGGGTGAGACACTGTTGGAGTATTCGCTTGCGCTCAAATCATTAATGGAAAGGGTTAAACGGCGCGCCCCAAACAACTTTCCAAATTCTGAAACTCTGTTGCGTGACCAATTCGTGGAGCAGGTTCTGAATAACGATCTCCGTCGTTGGCTAAAACAATATGTGCGACAGACTCCTGCAGCCACACTGCTGGACGCCAGAGGTGAGGCAATCCGGTGGGAGCGTGAGGGGCTGTCCCCGTGTGTGCGTGGTAGAAGTAATTCTGTCCCTTCAGCACTTGGTATCCAGTACATGGTACGGGGTGGTCATCAGCATTTGGATAGTGGCTCGACATCGGAGGTCGGTGAAATGAAGGAGCTATTGCAGCGACTGCAGGAACAGCAGGACAAACTCGCCCAAAGTATAGCACAGTTGCAGACCTCTCGCCACCGAACCCGATCCCCCCGCTTTCGTAGCCGTTCCCCTCGCGCAGGCCCCATTATTTGTAATCGTTGTGAACAGCCGGGACACATCGCTCGAGAGTGTGATGGCCCACGAGTTCCTTCTCGCGCTCAGGTAGCGGCGCATGGCCAGTTCCCTCCATCACAGCCTTCGGAAAACTAGCGCCCACCGTGCTGCCGAGCCAAAGCTCGGGTGGGGCATGTACTGGCTCAGAGGACTCTAGAATGGCCGGGAGGTTAGAAGACGTTAGGAAGTTGATCTCAACATGTCCACACATTGATGTAGGGATGGGAGGCGCCCCTGTTCCTTGTCTCGTGGACACTGGATCGATGGTTTCAACCATAACAGAGAGTTTCTTTCAGAAGAACTTTGTGCCATGGGGCGAAGAACGTCTTAGAGCCTGTCATTGGCTGGAACTTAAAGCTGCCAATGGTCTTTCCATTCCATATTTGGGTTACCTCGAACTGGATGTTGAGCTATGTGGAAAGTTGATGCCCTGCTGTGGCGTTTTGGTGGTGAAGGACCCACCTGGCCGTGTACCTTGTCAAGTCCCTGGAGTTCTAGGGATGAACATAATCAGTAAGTGTTATGAAGAACTTTTTGGACAGTATGGCTCTGCCCTATTTGGTGAAGCTTCTGCATCCCTCCCCACCCCGCTTGTGGACGCTCTGCAGAAGTGTCATTTTGCGAGTGAACAACCTACTAGTGTAAAGCCTGGCAGAGTTAGGGTCAGGGGAAAGAAGCCTTGTTGTGTACCAGGAGGCACTATGAAGATTGTGGCTGCCACCTGCGCTGAACATTTTTCGGACGGCACAGTGCTGTTTGAACCGTCAGAGTCTGGTTTACCTGCCGGCTTGTTGGCATCTCCTGCTCTAGCTCATGTGTCTCGAGGAACAGCCTACATTCCTGTCGTGAATGTCGGTGCTTCTGACATTTATCTTTACTCCCGTACAGTCATTGGCACATTGGATGACGTGAGAGTAGTTAGCTTGCCTTCAGGTGTTGCAGAAGTACCATCTGTTACTGCTCAGATAGCCTTGCAAGCAGCATCTGTTTCAGTCCCTGACCAGATTGAAAACATTGACCTTTCACATCTGCCTCCAGAAGGACGCGATGCTGCTCGATCTTTGTTAAGGAAGCATATATCAGTCTTTGCAGCACATGACCAAGACTTGGGCTGCACCAACCTCATCTCCCACGAAATTCCACTTTTGGACGGTGTTCCCGTTCGCCAACGCCATCGTCGAATTCCTCCATCAGAATATGAGGTGGTCAAAGAGCACATAAACCAACTGCTCCAGGCACAGGTCATACGTGAAAGCTCCAGCCCTTATGCCTCGCCTATAGTCTTAGTCCGTAAGAAAGATGGAACGTTACGGCTATGTGTTGACTATCGGCAACTTAATGCGAAGACCCGCAAGGATGCCTTCCCTCTTCCACGCATTGACGAATCGTTGGATGCCATGACAGGTGCCTGTTGGTTTTCAACTATGGATTTAGCTGCCGGGTATAATCAGGTCCCGGTTGCAGAGAAAGATAGACCAAAGACTGCGTTTTGCACGCCTTTTGGGCTCTTTGAGTGGAATAGAATGCCTTTCGGCCTTTGTAACGCTCCAGGAACTTTCCAACGCCTCATGCAGCGCATTTTCGGCGATCAGCAAGGGCAGTCTTTGTTGCTTTACTTAGACGACATTATCATCTTTTCGTCCGATGTTCAGCAGCATTTGCAACGGCTGGACTGCGCCTTGGGGAGACTTAATCAGGAAGGTCTAAAAGTTAAGCTCAGTAAATGTAGCTTCTTTAAACGTGAAGTTAGCTATCTTGGTCATGTCATTTCTGATAAAGGTGTTTCTACAGACCCCGCAAAAATTGAGTGTGTGGCAAATTGGCCAACGCCCAAAACAGTCACTGAACTTCGGTCTTTTTTAGGCTTTGCAAGCTACTATCGCCGCTTCATTGAAGGATTTGCAAAGTTAGCAGCGCCGTTGCATCACCGAGTTGGCATTTTGACAGGCAAGTCGACAAAGAAAGGAAAGCAGGGCGATCTCGAGCTCTGGACAGCAGAGTGTCAGGAAAGTTTTGATGCATTAAAGGCAAAGTTGACGAGCGCGCCTGTACTGGCATATGCAGATTTCTCAAAGCAGTTCATCTTAGAGGTGGATGCAAGCCACAGTGGGTTGGGAGCCGTGCTCTCCCAGGAGCAAGACGGGAAGGTTAGACCAGTCGCATATGCGAGCCGTGGTTTGCGTAGGACGGAACGCAATATGGCTAACTATAGCTCAATGAAGCTCGAGCTACTTGCTCTAAAGTGGGCAATGACCGATAAGTTTCGGGAGTACTTGTTAGGTCAAAAATGTGTTGTCTACACCGACAACAACCCGCTTAGCTATCTTGCGACGGCAAAGCTTGGAGCTGTTGAGCAGCGTTGGGCTGCACAGCTTGCGTCGTTTGATTTTGAGTTGAGGTATAGATCGGGTAGGAGCAATCAGAATGCAGATGCTCTGTCCCGCCAACCAGGCCTCACTTCCCAGGATCTCGCAGAATCACTCCCTGGTAGCTTTATACCATATAACTTGCGAGATTCAGGTGGCCCATCAATGGTGGAGGCATCTCAGTCTATTGTATCTGCCTTTCCGGGTCATTCATCTGGTGACATCCGTGCCCTTCAAGCAGTTGATGGTGTAATACAGGAAGTGCTGAACTTTTGGAGGACCGGGGTTCGGCCTAACAGTGAGGAGCGAAACAAACTTTCTCATCCTGCTTCTGTTTTACTTCAGCAGTGGGATCGTTTAGTGGAGCGCAGTGGGCTGTTGTACCGGAAGGTATTCCGTCCAGATGGCCAGGAAGCTGTGTTCCAGCTGGTGCTGCCATCAGCATTGATCGAGGAGGTGTTAACACAGCTACACCAAGAACATGGCCACCAAGGCGTGGAACGAACACTGGCCTTACTTCGAGCTCGCTGTTATTGGCCGGGAATGTTCAAGGCCGTGAGTGAATGGTGCAGACAGTGCGAGCGGTGTCAAGTTGCTAAGGACTCTCGTCCACTCGCCCGGGCTCCTATGGGTCACCTTTTGGTTTCCCGACCAAATGAAATTCTAGCGCTAGATTTCACTTTGTTGGAACCATCATCAACTGGATTGGAGAATGTACTTGTCATCACCGATGTGTTCAGCAAATATACTTTAGCTATTCCGACGAGAGACCAGCGGGCGGTGACTGTAGCTAGAGTGTTGGTGTCTGAGTGGTTTTCGAAGTTCGGCGTCCCCGCTAGGTTACATTCTGATCAGGGCCGGAGTTTTGAGGGTTTGTTGATGAGGCAGCTTTGCGAACTTTACGGCGTTGAAAAGTCACGAACGACACCGTATCATCCTGCCGGAAATGGCCAGTGCGAACGGTTTAACCGTACGTTGCACGACTTACTCCGCACCTTACCAGCCTCCCGGAAACGTGACTGGTGTGCATGCCTGCCCCAAGTCTTATACGCCTACAATACCACTCCTCACCATTCCACTGGTGAGTCACCGTTCTACCTCATGTTCGGCCAGGAACCCAGATTACCTGTGGACTTTCTGTTAGGTCTGGTCGAGGAACCTGTTGCTGGATATCCCCATGACTGGATTGTAGAACATCAAGCCCGTCTCCAGTTGGCTTTTGAAGGTGCAAAAGAGCATTTGAGAACAGCAGCTGAAGGCCGCAAGGCCAAGCATGATCTCCATCTGCGTGGTAATCCTTTGAATGAAGGACAGATAATTCTGGTGCGTAATACTAACGTGAGAGGTCGATGTAAGATTCAGGACTTGTGGTCCTCGGTGCCACATATAATCGTAAGAGCTCCCCCAGTAGGAGGGTCTGTCTACACCGTTGCTCCTGTTCGGGACCAGACAAGGGTTAAGCAGTTGCATCGCTCCTTAATAAAGACATGGGTTGGAATAAACCCATCGGAAGTTACCCGGGATGGTGGTCCATCTAGGCTTGTGCACAGTCGGTCTAATAGGTCATCTTCCGAGGAGGAGTTGTGTTATGCAGCCCCTGTCTCGGGTGGTTCGTTAGTGTCACAACTTGGGGAGACTGTGTCTGCAGCAGGTGGGATGGAGGTACAATCTGCAACGTTGCCATCGACCGCTGGGCCATCCTCATCTGTTGAATCGGGTAGTGGAGGCGTGAGAAGGTCGGCACGCTCCACAGCTGGTCACCACCCCAACCCTTACAACCTTCCTCGTTCTGCGTTGGACAATTAACAAATTGCATTGGTGGTCTGCCTTTTTTTGTGGCAAGTTGATCGTCGGGTCGACGATCAAAAGGGGGGGGGTAGAATGTAGTGGTGCATGGGCGTACACTATCATATGTACGCGCACTGCACTGCATGCACGCGCACACGCTGGGCGGCACCTTGCGCCACACCGGAGTTTTAATTGCAGACTCAACTCACCTGCGCGTCTCTCTCTGGCGTTTCTCAGTTCAAGCAGTGCTGCAGCAGCACAGAAGCTGCCGTGAAACCTTCGGTTCAGCTAAAGACAAGTTAAACTTGCTTCTCCACCGCTCTTGAGTTCACGCGGTCAGTGATCTGAACGCCGTCCTGGCGGGGTGAGTGATTACTATCGGCGCTTCATTCATAAAATACTCGCCTCGTTTCTAACCCACGCGTGTTTGTAGGCGCCGCTGCAGTTAATTTTGAGTGCTCCCTTCCTGTTCTCTCACGAGCATCAGCGCACCTGTTCTGTGAGTATGGGTTTCTGTGCTTCCATTCTAAATTCAGAATATTTTGGGATCTAACACGGTTTGCTGTGTAGATCCCCACGTTGTGTGGCAGTCCATCCGCCACTGCGGATCCAGTGAGATTTGCCTGAGAGGCTCTGGGGTAAGTTCAATATTCCTCTCCATCTTAATTAAATTAGGCTCAAACTAAATTCCAATTATAATATTTTAGGGTCGCAGAGACGGGCCTTTTCCTTCCACGTGACTGGTTTCCGCTGCTGCCATTTGGGCTTCTCCTTTATGCTGCTGCTGTTTTTGTAGGCCACATTTAAAATGTGATTTATTTTCCAGGCATGCAGGTTCCATTTTGTAACTTTATTTTGAAATGAATGGATGAGTGTGTGAATGGAAATGCATCTTTTAAAAGGAAAATATTTGTCTCATAAATGAATGTTAAAATTAAATAAAGTAAAGTTTATTTTGATGTCTGTTTCCGGCCCATCAGTCCAACGAATCTGCAGCCTTTTTATCTGTGCAGGATAACCTTGGGGACGCTGGTTTCTACCAGTTGGCGTTGTAAATATAAAAGTCTCCAATTTTAGCAATTTTATAGTGTTATTTAAAGTAATTATAATTTATTATGTAAAGAAAACCACTCGACCTGGCCACAATGTTACCTTTTAGCCTACAAATTTGGACCTGTAGGACTTCCAGTCCTCACAGCTGCAGTTCTGTTGGGGACAAAAGACAGTGTCTGAGTATGTTTAGCTCTGTTTTCTATGTTCAGTGTTAAATGTCCAGTGAGATTTGAACCAAGGGGCAGATTTAAAAAAAAAGTCTTCACTAAAGTGTGCACATTTAAACCTATCTTAAATTAAATTGTGTTTCCTTAATGAAATAAAGCATCTTTGATACTTCATTACAGTTCAAAAATAAAAATATGAAATTCATCCCTATTCACATCTTTCAATAAAACTCGCATTTCTTTTTGATCAAAAGCAACAGGTCCCCCGGGGACGAAAAGTATGTTGATGATGAACATTAGCTGAGACTAGAATGAGGCCAAACAGCCTCAAAATGTTGCTGTTAGCATGTTGACAGTAAAGTTCTTCAGGGCATATCCACATTTCAAAACAGATTACCGCCTCTTGCATAAAGTCTATAACATGGGATAATCACAGGGTTAAACTAGCAACCAAGTTTTCAAACTCACCACAGGTGCTGCAGAAGAAAGAGCTGCTCTGTGTGGAGCTTCCACAGGAACAGAGGCACATTTAGAACAGCCGCACTTTTTTGTTTTGTTTTTTTAATCCTCGTGAACGTTGCGTCTCTGATGCGAGCGGACGGTGCGTTCAGGAGCATCGGAATGTTATATACTACTGAAAATAACCGGGGTTAAAATGGCTACACGTGAAGGATTTGTGTGTAGTGGAGAAAAAACACCCCTGGCAAAAGTCTCCCCTAAACTGACGCCTATGCGCGCATTCCAGGCGGGCAGTGTTGAAACCAGTTTATTAAAAACAATCGTGGCCGACCTGTTGTGTTGTTTGGAATGCGCCTGGAATGTGCGGGTGTTAAAAACGAGCGCTCCCGTCAATGCGGAAGTGAACGAACTCCGCCCGTTGCACGCGGTCTCGGTGACGCAAAACAAGCGCTCCCGCTGCAGGCGCACCTCGCCACTGCGATCCCATGAAATGAAGCGATAAAAAATAAAAATGATTCATACATCGCACTTTTAAAATGACTATTATGACTTGACATGACTCGTCGAGTCAAAGGATTCGAGTCAAGTCCAAGTCTAGAGTCACTGAGCTTAGAGTCCAAGCAAGTCCAAGTCTTTTTTTGATTTTATCAAGTCGAGTCAAAAAGTCATAAAATCGTGACTCGAGTCCGAGTCGAGTCCGAGTCTCGAGTCCAAGTCTCCCATCTCTGCCGGACCCTAACCTTCCCTGGATGAGCAGGGGTCGGTTTCACCGTGGCAACGTGACATTTTTGCAAAGCATCAACCAAGGGGGTGGGAGGAGACTCTGAAGCTTCTCGAAACAAAGTTGACCCGTACTGACCAAACAACTCGTCATAACACTTGCTAATGATATTCATTCCCAAGACACCAGGGACCTGAGAAGACATACGCCCAGGTGGATCTTTCACCACTAAAACACCACATCGACTTCCCACAAAGTAGAATATCCAGTTCAAGATAACCAATATAAGGGATCGACAGCCCATTGGCAGCCTTGAGCTCCAGCCAGTGACGCGCTTTAAGGCGTTAATTTCCCCAGGGTTCAAAGGTCTTGCGAAAGAAACTTTCCTTTATTGTGGAAACCATCGACCCAGTGTCCACGAGACAAGGTACAGGGGCGCCACCCATACCTACATCAATATGTGGACATGTGGAGATCAGCTTTGGAACATCCTCAACCCTCATACTACTATCATGTGAGCCCATCGATACCCCACCCGAGTTGTGGCTCGGCAACGCGGTGGGCGTTAGTTTTCCGACTGCTGCAGAGGCTGTGCGTCACTGCGCGCTGCTGAATGGGACCGTGAAGGGACACGTGGTCCATCACAATCTCTTGCAATGTGTCCAGGCTGTTGACAGCGATTACAAATGATGGGCCCCTGATGTGACCGCCCATGAGAATAAGAGCGGCGGCACGAATGAGCAGCTTGTAACTCAGTGATGCTCTGTGTCAGTTTGTCCAACTGTTGCTGTTGACGCCGCAACAACTCCTTCATCTCACCTACTTCTGAAGATGGCAGGCTACCCAACTGCTGGTGGCCACCCCTCACCATGTATTGAATACCCAAGGCTGAGGGGACAGAATTGCTGCGGCCACGCACACCCGCCGGCAGCCCCTCACGCTCCCACCTTATCGCCTCCCCTCTGACATCCAACAATGCAGCTGCAGGAGAACGCCTCACAAACTGTTTAAGTTCACGGCGAAGCGCGCCATCTAGAACCTGCTCTACAAATTGATCTCGCAAAAGAACTTCAGCATTTGGAATATTATTGGGAGCGTGCTGTTTCACCCTTTCCATGAGAGATTTCAAAGCGAGTGAGTACTCCAACAACGTTTCCCCCTCCTGCTGCTTCCGGGAAAAGAACGCCTCCTGTAGCAAACATAGGACTCTGCACATCCATAAAGTTCCTGTAAAATTGCGATGATCTTGGTCGGATCACTTCTTTCCTCTGTAGAACGAAACCTTATTTCCTCACGAGCCTCCCCTTCCAAGTGATCGAAAAGAAAAAATGCTTTGTCCACTGAAGACAAATGTCTAGCCCTCATACATGATTCTGCCTCCTCTAACCATTCCCCTAAGCCGATACCTGTCTGACCCCTAAACATTGGACATTTTCGGTCATGTGGAATAAAGACCAGCCGGTCAACTCCTGGATTACCACGTGGCGCGCCAATAGGGTCAGTAGATGACGTAGACGGGCCAGCTATAGCCTCAGAAGCAGACTGTGTGCGCTCTCGGCGCAGCCGCTCATTGTCTGCTTTCAATTGGGCTACCATCTCCTGCAATTCTAGCAGTTGTTCCTCCATATTCGCAATTTAAAAAGACTGTGCTAACTAAATCAATCCCTAATATGTACAAGAGACCAAGGGTGTTTCTGCTGAACTGTGGTTTTACTTTTACCACTAGTGATGCGCTTTCAGGTGGACAAAGCTATGCAAGAGGTAACACAAGCATTATACATTCCTGAAAATAAACATGCAAGGTCAAAAAAAACAAAGAAACACTTCAACCAAATCAAAACATGCAAAAATGTAGAAAACAGCAAAAACATGCAAAACATCAAATAAGAAACAATGTACATATACTCTGAGTTTCCTTGCTTTAACCCTTGTCAGATCATCACATAGGTAATTTTTATAGGTAGCACTTTATAATACGGCCCGCGTCTTACAGAGTAGCTTCCCTTCTCTTACAGTGTAGTTTCCTCAACTGTGAAGGTAACTGTCGGACATGTACAAGTTATTTCGCGGAACCCGAGGAGTACTTACACTTGTGTCTGACAGCGTAAGTGCGGTTGTCTTACAGTGTAGTTTGACGTGTCTTAATAGGTAATTTCCTAAAGTGTGGAGGTAACTTTCATAAATGGAGCATGACCTTTCACAGACTCTTATGGGGTACTTACGTTCGTGTCTTACAGTGTAAGTCACTCTCTCCTCGCATACATACCTCCAATCGCCCACACATATACACCCACACATACAGACATACATACATACTTACAGATACACACCCACACACACATACATGCTCACAGAAACATACCCACACATACATACACACTTACACATACACAGTCACACACATATACATACATATCCAGATACACACCCACACACTCACATACACATACATACATACCCACTCATACAAAAACATACATACATACTCACACATACACACCCACACACATATACACATGCACGTATATCAATTTTCATTGCTATGCAGATGACACACAATTGTATTTATCTATGAAACCTGATCAAACTAATCAAATAGACAGACTCAGTGACTGTATCAGAGAAATTAAAACCTGGATGACTACGAACTATCTCCGTCTTAATCCTGGCAAAACAGAGGTCATTATACTAGGCCCCCTTAAACTGAGAGAGTGTCTATCTGAACAGATTATCACCTTAGATAACGTCAGTGTATCCTCCTCCTCTACTGTCAGGAACCTCGGGGTCTTATTTGATCAGGATATCTCCTTTAAAGCACATATCAACCTGGCTTGTAAAACAGCATATTTCCACTTGCGCAACATAGCTAAAATAAGAAACATTCTACCTAGAAGCGATCCTGCAGAAAAACTCATCCATGCATTTGTTTCCACTAGACTGGACTACTGCAACTCCCTTCTTGCAGCCTGCCCAAAGAGTGCATTAAAAAATGTTCAGTTGGTTCAAAATGCGGCCGCCAGATTATTAACCGGAACTAGAAGACGTGAACACATTACTCCCGTTCTAAAATCTCTTCACTGGCTTCCCGTCGAGTTTAGAGTTAGATTTAAAATCCTTCTCCTCACTTACGAAATCCTAAATGGGATGGCTCCAACCTATCTCCAAGATGCTTTAACGCCTTATCAACCAATCAGAGCACTTCGCTCTCAAAATGCAGGGTTACTGGTGACTCCTAGAGTCTCTAAATGGACATTAGGTGGAAGAGCCTTTAGCTATCAGGCACCGTTTTTATGGAACCAGCTTCCAAGTGGTGTCAAAGAGGCAGACACAGTCTCCACATTTAAGGTTAGGCTCAAGACGTTTCTCTTCGATGCAGCCTATGATCAGGTCAGCTAGGGATACGAAACTTAACTAAACTAAACTACACTAAACTAAACTAAACTATACTAACTAAATACTAGTTTAAATACTAAACTATTCACAAAGCTGCCCTAGGAGCTAGAATGCTGTGGGAAGTACGGTGCACTGAGCCCTATCCTCTAATGTCTGAATGTTATTCCCTTTAGTCCGTTCATTGCTTTTCACCTGTTGTCCCCCCCTTCGAGGGGGAGTCTTCTCCAGTTTCAGTTGCTGACTCCATTATTACGAGGGCCTATGAACAAGCTCCGTCCGGACCGGGAGGACACTCCTGTCGGTCCTGCCCGTGGACTGGCTTCAGTTCTACTTCTGGGATCCGTGGTTCCTGTGCTGGACCGTCCAACGGACTGTACTCAACATAGTCCTAGGCTTTACTTCTTATTGTCTCATGCTAGCTGTTGCCAAAGCTGTCCGTCCCTGGGAGAGGGATCCCTCCATACTGTGGTTCTCCCCAAGATTTCTTCTTTTCCCACTGGGTTTTTGGAGTTTTTTCTTGCTGGATGTGAGGGTCTAAGGCCGGTGGTTGCTTCGTTTTGTCTCGTTACTGTGATTTTGACATATTCATATTATGCTTATTCACTGTTTTTATTTTTACCAATCAATGTAACATCTTGAAGCCCTCTGAGGCAACTGTTGTGATACTGGGCTATACAAAAATAAATTGATTGATTGATTGAATCCAGTGGTCGTGAGACTCGTAGGCCTCGCTCCATGTAAGGAAACAAGATGTCTGATACAAAACTGCAGAGTGACTAATATGTGAATTGAACTACGTCATTGGTGTGTCCAGCCATTACTGCAACAGCTGTCTGCCAATGCAGGTCCAGATCCCAGCACAGCCACGGTTCCCGTGCTCGGCATGCGTCTCGCAGTGGCACTGGGTCCGGAGGAGCGCGACAGTCAAGAGCAGGTGAATATTTTTCAGCAGTGATATGCACCGTTTTTCTTTGATGTATTCCAACAGATTTATTATTTATAATGAAGCCCAAGTCTGTTGACAAAAGTTCATTTGATAATATCTAAAACTCACTTTCTGTGTTGCAGATGTGGACAGTGAGAGGAGGACCTTCCCGTTGCCTTTGGACGGTACGTGTATAGTCTAATATCGATGAGAAGACACTGAGAAAAAGAGACACTTATAAACTACCACCTACTCCCTCTGCTGTTTAGTCTGCTTTGCTATTATCAGTGACTTATAAGGTGGGGCAAGAATAGCGATGCTTAACCTCTGTATATCTGGATCAATTTTTTTTCAGGAGTTTATGTTAAAATTTCCTCCAACTTTTACAGGCTTCCCTACACTAAGGAAGCTGAGTTGCTTCTAGTTAGTTGCTTCAGAAGGGTTAGGCTTTATTGTCTACCACATCAGAGAAGAGTTTAACTTAAACGGAAGAACAAACAAATTCAACTCTGTTTTAATGACCAAAATACTGACACTGATTAAAAAATGAGTTCTGAACCAGCAAGCTTTCTGCTAACCATTTAAATAGGAGGCACCATTCTAGCAAAATCAAATGTACTCATTGTTACGACCCAGGGTCGTTGGGAGGTCACAGGGGAGTGGTTAGACGGTGGCAAAGGGCCAACACAGTCAACCGGCAGATGCTCAAAAGGCTCACTAATGGCTGGAATCGAACTGAGTGGCACAGGCTTGAGGAATCTGGTTTGGTTTACTCGTCATCTGGCATGTATGGCAGGACTTACAGTATGCAGAGACATCCTATTTCAGTGTACCAGAAGAAAGTCCTTGGGTTGCTGCTGGAAATCCGGGATTGTTGCAAAAGACCACAGCCTGCCTCTTCAGCGGCCCACATAGAGCGGATGGAGACAATAGAAGAATTTGAATCGGAGGAACAGCACCTAAGTGACCAGGAGACATTTGATACCCTGGTAGGATTGACAAGCTTGGCATACAGAACCAGTGCACTTGCACATTGTTGTTTTCCTCGGAGACTAAAAGACAAACTTTATCATTCACTTATTTCAACAGGTGATGAAACCAGCAAAATTGGTGGGAGGAACACTCGGGACTGTGTCCATAAAGTGCTTGACAGGTATGTTTCTACATAAAGTATAATTTTGTGTTGAATGTTTTGTTGTTATAAATATTTTCAATTAGTGCTTTCTGGCTGTGTACCAGACTGCATGTTTTCATTTGCAGTTTCCCTATTTTCAGTGTGCAATAAAGTACAAATTCACTGCACAATGCATGGTATATATAACACATGTTTATTTAATACACTAATCAAAATGGAATGCTGATGTGGAAAAAATAAACATCTCGGGTGTTATTTATGACCAGTCTGTAACATTGCATCCTTAAATTGGAAATGATCAACTATATTGCATCCATCAATACTATATAAGACAGTATAGGAGAAAATACAAGCAATATTGGTGTGTGTGTGTGTGTGTGTGTGTGTGTGCGTGTGTGCGTATATATATTTGACAGCCCTATGACTTGTGATTTTTTTCTCTTAAGACTCTTCACTAATTCATTGATGGCACAATTCAATATGAAGGGCAAAGGGAAGAGGGCCAAAAAAGCCCTGGAAAAAACACGGATTTATGC